>NW_012267466.1:389860-397226 GCF_000151885.1 Dipodomys ordii
GGGCCGAGCCACACAGCAGGCCGCCTGCCGCGCGCGCCCCGCGCTGTCCACGCACAGCACGGACACCAGGTCCAGCGCTCCCTGCAGCCCCGGCAGCCGGTCCACCAGCAGCAGGCGTGGGAAGCGGCGCAGAAGCGCACGTGTGCGCGACGTCAGGAAAAACACGGTCTCCACGGCCGCCTGGTCCTCCACGAATACCAGCTTCACCTGTGGGCGGGGCGAAGGTCACACAGAGGTCAAGGGACGCCGGAGGTCAGGGAGAGTTTTGAAAAGGGGTCAGGGACGGTCTACCTGACTGACCCCTTCCTTGGTGATCAGGGCCTGAAGCGGGTGGGGGTGCTTGCCCAAACCATCCCTGGATGGGCAGAGGTCAAACAGAAATTAGGGACATGGGGGTGCACATCCCTAGATGGTCAGAGGTCAAGAGGCAACAAAAGGTCTGGGTGCGCTCACCCCTGGCCTGAGCAGTCAGACAAGGTCAGCCAAGGGTCAGGCTCACCCTTGCAAAAATGAGCCTGCACTTTCCCCTATGACCGGCAGGGGGCAGTGTGGGCACCAGTGGCTCACATCTGAACTAGCTACTCAAGACACTTGAGATCTGAAGATATAGCTTCAAAGACAGCCCAGGCTGGAAAGTCTGTCAGATCCTTATCTCCAATGACGTTAGTTGTGGTTCAAGAGGTAGAACACTAGCCTTTACCACAAAAGCCCAGGGACAATGCCCAGGCCCTCAATTCAAGCCCTGGGGACTTGTGCCCAAGCATGTATGCAGGCACACACACAAGGACCCTCGCTGCTCAATCTACAGCAATTTGTTCCACAGTAATAAGAAAAATTACCCAGAGGTCATTAGGGATCCAGCCCTGCAGAAAAGCTAAGCAACAGTGAAGGCCCCAAGTTCAAGCCCCAGGGCTGACTCATATACATACTCAAACGCACACTCACACAAAGATCTGTCTGCTCACAAAGGTACTAAGCAGCCAGAGGCTGAGACTCACAAAGCCAGACCCTGTGAGAGCTGACTCACAGTAGTGGAAACAGAATTGGAATCCGCTTTAATCATAAATCTCCCCACAAAGCCTTTTGTCATAATCCAACCAAATCCTGTAACTCCATCTTAAAAGCACTGCATCATGCTGAGCTTGCAAAAAAAAAAAAAAAAAGCAAAACAAAACACCTATTAAGTAAAAAGTCTGGTAGAATCCAGAGAGGAAAGATTTTGTCTTCCTAGCCCAGAAATCATATATTCAGTACTCTAAAGTATATTGAAACTCAATATAGGTCATGAAAACAAAAATCTGGTAAATTTATCGCTGAATGAGTTAACAATATCACCAAGCACTCACCACTGCATCACTTTCTACTATGAGTTTAATCGAATTGACCCATCTTCAGTTGAGTTCTGGTCTGTCCTATATGGTAGTTCATTTTTCTATGTAGAATGTAAACTATGAAGGGCGTGGTAGCTTTAAGCCTGTAATACTAGCTACTTAGGAGACTAATATCTGGAGGATCATGATTTTAAATCAGCCTAGGCAGAGAAGGCCAGGGGATTTGATCTCTAAAAGAACCAGCAAAAAAGCAAAGCTGGAGGCATGGCTCAAGTGGTAGACCACAGGCCAAGCAAGCAAATGAAGGAAGTGTAAGGTCCAGAGTTCAAATCCTTGTACCGGTGAGAGAAATAAATGGGTGTAGCACATTGGGAGTATAGTCTTCATTACTAATAAATAAATAAAAATTCACCATTTAAATATGGGAAAGTTCAAATGGTTCAAAATTCAAGTATGACCAAGCTGTATTAAAAGCCTTACTCTCTTTCTTAGTATATGTGGCACCTGCTGGCCTTGACACTTATAATTCCTATTTTCTTATTTTATATGTAATACAGCATAGGATGTACAGTGTTTCGCAACTCGCTTTAAGTTAAAAATGCAACTAGGATATTGGACCTCTGTGGCTCACACCTGTAATCCTAGCTGTCACACTTGTAATCCTAGGTGGAGGTAGCGATCAGGAGAATAGATTTGAGGCCAGTCTGGGGTGGTGATGGTGGGGGAGGTCAAGAGATCCTATTTGGACATAAAAAAGCCAGGTGTGGTGGCATCTGTCATCCAGGGCTACACAAGAACTGTAAATAGGAGGATTATGGTCCAGGCTGGCCAGAGCAAAAAGACCCTAACACAAAAATGAATTGAGTTGGGAACACTGCCATGCATGAGGAATCCAGGTACTGCCAGGTGGAGAAACAAAACCATCCTGCCTGCCAGCCAGCCTCCCTCTCCTTTTCCTCCCCTCTCCTCTTGGAGTAAAACAGCAGAGTGACATGCTAACACAACCAGCCTGCTCCAACCTCCACACCTTCTCTCTGGCTGCTCACTGTGCCTGAAACTCTCCCCATCCCGACAGCAGAATGGGGTTCCCTTTCCTCCAGCCTGTCCTCTCTGCTTCACCACTAGCTCCTCACATGTTCCTTCCCGGACCACTCAAAACAGCACCCTAAACACAATACCAACATTAAATGGCAGCCTTCTATCTGCTCCTCTGGATCATACACTCCTCCCTCCATGGATCGCAGATCATGGAATCCTGGTGCTGAGGTGGGGTGGTGGTGATGGTGTGTGGCCTTGTGCGCATTCATACATTTGTCATTTGGGCATTTTCTATTTGTGTAGGTCACTTTGGAGAAAAAAATTAGATGTTACCTTCCATCTTTAGGCAACCTATAACTTAAGAGGCCAGCTTATCTTATCTGGGTATGGCTTCTCCCAATAGCACTGCAAGGTGGAGCTGGGTGTGGTAGCATACTCCTCTAACCCAAGCTATTCACACTGGTGAAGACCTGGATAAAATTAGCTTGATTCTATTTAAAAACAAAACAAAACAAAAAAACCCCAATACAAACAGAAAAGGCTGGGAGAGTGTATTATGTGGTACTGCTTGCCTGACAAATGTATGGAGGCTTTGGATTCCACCACCACTATCAAACAAAAAACCAAACCAAAACTTAAAAGGTGGGTCCAGCAGGTATCTCTAAGGGAGCCAACTGCCATATAATAGGTGCTGGTCTTGAACACAGGGTTTGGGTGCTGTCACTTAGCTTTTTCACTCAAGGCTGGTGCTCTACACTGGAGCCACAGTGCCACTTTTGTTTGGTTTTCTGGTGGCTCACTGGAGATAAGAGTCTCCTGGACTTTCCTGCCTGGGCTGGCTTTGAACTGTGATCCTCAGATTTCAGCCTAAGTAGCTGGGATGATAGGTCCAGGGCAATTGTCTAGGGGTAAATTGCAGTTCCTTGAAAGGAATTCACTTCCTGGTGCTCATTTCCAGGCCACCCGTGCAAGAGACAAAGTATTCCCAAAGGACAAAAAGCCTGTGGGGGCAGCTGCACTGGACAGGACCAAGGGAGGGCCCATGAGGCTATGGCCCAATAGGTCCATGTTGACAGAATGATGAAGTGATGGGTGGGTGGAGGAATGGATGTGAGCCAGGGACCACCTGGCTCCCTCCTCCCCTACCTTGGCCTCAGGGTCGGTGCGGAAGAGCCCCTCGAGCACGTGCAAGGCATCCAGGACCCCGTGGTCAGGACCCTTGCAGTGGGACAGCAGGCGGCGCACATCGGCTGGGGCCACGAACTGCTTGGAGATCTGGTTGGTGACTCGCACAGGCAGGCAGGCGTTGCCTAGCAAGTGCCCGGGGCGGAAGTGGCAGGCAAACTCGTGCGGGCAGGGGGGGTGGGAATGCGTGAGCTGACATTCCGACACCACCAGGCGGTCCCGCAGCGGGCTCAGCTTGACGATGATAAAGGCCGGGCAGCTGGGCTGGGAGGGCCTGCAGGAAAGAATGAGCTCCATCACCCCATGACCCCGCATAGGAGACCAGGGGCTCTGTACAGTATGCCAGCTGGGAAAAACAGCTGCCTCAATTTCCCCATATCGTAATCATCAGCCCTTTTTTTGAGGGCTGTAGTAAAGATGGATACGTAAAACTTGCATTGCTGAGAAAATTCTGTACTTACCACAGCCACCTGTCAAAGTGAACAGAGCCGAGTCTAGTGGCTCCTACCTATAATCCTAGCTAGCACAGGAAGTGTTAAACCCAGATGATAGGTGCCAAAAAACAGCCATGCGCAGGTTCCCTTCTTAGCAAGTAGGAAGCATAAGCACTGAGTTCACAACCTACTACAAAAAAAAAACCCAAAGTTAATTTTCTTCTTCTGAAAGCGCTAGCACTACTTCCACTGTAAAAGTTCTGGGGAAGGTGGGGCAGTCCTGCTGTGGAGCCCAGCAGGTAAAGGGAGGGGGAAGGGACAGGTGCTAGAGGTGGTACCGTGCCACCTAGAAAGGGGAAGAATAAGGGTGATACCTTTACCTATGTTCCTGGACCCCAAAACTCAGTCTCACCCCAAAGGACTTTCCTATCCCAGCACCCACTCTGCTCAGCAACACCCCCTAGACACAGCGCCACAGGGTCCAGGCTTCAACACCATTATGGCCTCATCCTCTGCCTTCTCTTACCCTAATTCTCCAGCCTCAGATCTCAACCTATGTGTGGCCTGTGACACTGGAGAAGCCGAAGTTGGAGCAGCTGGGAAGGCTGAGTTACAAGAGCTCATTCCGGATAAAGCAGGACAGGATAGGACAGCACATGCCTGTAACCCCAGCTATTCAGGAGGCTGTGATCTGAGGACCAGAGGCTGGAAGTCAGCCCAGGCAGGAAAGCCCATGAACCTCTTCTTTCCAATGAACCAGCAAAAAGCTGGAAGTGGAGCTGTAGCTCACCAGACATGAGTGGGAAAAATAAATGAGCCCTCAAGGCCCTGAGTTCAAGCCCCAATACTGGTGCAAAACAAAGCGACAGAAAACCCTGAGGTGCTTTTGTGCCCCCACCCCCGCTAAAAAGAGGAAACTGAGGCCCAGAAGGGGGGGTTGCCTGCTCCATACAACTGACTAGTCCAAAGGCCGAGCACCAACCAGCACGGGTTCTGTGCTCCAAGTTCCTACAACAATTACCACTTAGTTCTGGATTCAGCTATTCAGAGCTCCAGGGGCACATCCATCCTCCCAACGGCTCTGTGACAGTGTGGAAACTGAGGCAAAGACCACTGCCTAAGCTGTGTTCATGTAGCCCACCTTGGCTAAGGACTACAACCAGCAGCCTCAAATTCCTACAGGAGTCAGCAAGGAGGGATGGGGAAGGGGTAGCACCCAACACGAGGAAGCAGACAGGTAGAGCCTGGGGAATGAATGGGAGCTCCAAACCTTATCTGATGGGGCGACATGGGCAGGCACTGATGTCCTTCCCAGTTCAAAGAGGCAATACTGCCTGCAGAGTGAACCTTGTCTCTCTCGCATTCTCCCCCTGCTCCTCCCTGATAGCCGTAGAAGTGGTCTAATGGTGGTCTTATAGTTTCACTGAAAAAAGATTAAGCCTTAAAAAAAATTTTTTTTTGCTTTGGATGGTACTGGGGTTTAAACTGAGGAGTTGCTTAGGGGAAGGGCTCTACCAGGGTGAGCCCCACCTCCAGCCCTTTTTGCTTTGGTTAATGGTGAAATGGGCTTTTGCTCTACCCTCTTCTCTAGAAGGCTATCAGGGACAGGGTTCCTATTTACCCTGGCTACAAGTATTATCTATGAGGGATGGTGTTTATGGGTTTTCTTTTTGGCCTTTGTTCTGTTTCACTAGTTCTGTCTTCCTCAGGGCTTCTGTCCAATCTTACTGTCTGGCAGTGTGAGCTCCTCTCCCTCTGCCTTCCAGACTCCTCTCTCATCTCCCTTTCTCAGTAAGGGACCCCCTTCTAGACACCCAACCTCATTGTAGTGATCATTCTCAATCAGCCTCTCTGTCCCCTACAAGTGGGTAGGTGGGCTCACTGCCCTCCCCCGCCCTTTTTTTTTTTCTTCCCACATCAGGGCATAGTCCCAGGGTCACGCACCACGCTGAGGACTGGTCAGGCGAACGTGCATCTTTGCACACCAGCAGCACGTAGCTGTACTTGAGCACGTGGATGAGCCGGTAGAGTGGGGGTGTGCTGGCCCAAGGGCTGCGTGCCACATGTGTGGAGCTCTTCACAGAAAAGACCACCAGCCGCTGCTGGCACCACTGGTCGAAGAAGCAGCTGAACTCTGCCCAGGAGAAGAAGGCTTTGTCCAGCAGCTCTTGTTCTTCTTTACCCACCACTGTGCCTTGTGGGGGCTCCAACAACTCCAACCTAGAGTCCTGAGTGGGAAGGTGGAGAAGAGCTGGATGTCAGATCCTTCCTCACCTGGGTCTTAGTATTTGGATTCCTTGTTCTCAGCCTGCCCGATGGGTGCCAGTGCCTCTATACAGGTGGTACTGGAGACCCACCCAGAATCTCACCCCATCTGGCTTTTGTGTCAGTTCTGGGCCTTGAACTCAGGGTGTGGATGCTGCCCTTGAGCTAACTTTGCTCAAGGCTATAGATCTATCACTGGAGCCACAGCTTCACTTCCCACTTTTTTGGTAGTTTCAGTTGGAGATTAGGGTCACAGGCTTTCCTGCCTTGATTGGCTTCAAACTAAGATCCTCAGAACTTGGTCTCCAAAGTAGATAGGATTACAGGAGTGAACCAGCACCCCCTGGCTGTTCCACCCAATCTTTGTTCTCTCAGACCCTCACTTTTCCCTTGTTTAAAGTTGGAATGTAATTCCATTTCTGAGCTACATCTCTCTTGAAGTGACCCCTAAGTACAGGTGAAGTTTCTTTGCCCCCAGATAACCCTGAAACTCAGCTGTGGCGCCTCATAACTTGTAGTGAAGACTTGCGCCCCCCCTCCCCCCCACCTCCGAAAACTTCCAGGGCCCAGGTTCGTCTGGAATTCCACCTTCCATGTGCCTAGGCGTGGCTGTCAGCCATCTGCGGCCGTACCCCGCAACCAAGCTGGAACCCCCTCAACTCCAGGCCGGAATGCAGGGCGCACCTGTGGCTCCTCCTCTCCAGGAAGCGGCGGCTCCTCCCACATCTGCGACCCTTGGGGTTCTCCAGAATCATCGCTGGCGCCCGCTTCCGGAGAAGCGCTCATCTCCAGGGGTGCTTCCCGCGTCGGGGCGCGGGTCGTTCGCCTGCAGGTGTGGGGGGCCCACTTGTGGGAAATCCAACTCGGAAGTGTCCCCAATACTCGTCTGGGGGGGCACTTCCTCCTAGGACGCACCTCCCCGGGGCCGGGTCGAGTCGCGGCCCCCTCCTCCCGGTCGGAGCTCGCATCCTCCCGGTGCGTCTCCGCTCTAGGCGCGGTCCCGGGGCGCCCGTCAGATGGGGTTCGGCACTCCAGAGCGTGCCCCCGCCACCCCCGTCCGGCTGCACCTTCTCCCTCTCTCCCTCGCGCGGCCCCTTCCGGCGCCGGCCCCCT
>NW_012267466.1:397383-436051 GCF_000151885.1 Dipodomys ordii
CTACCCAACCCGGAGCGGCGCCCGCCTCCCACAATGCCGTGCGCCGGGGCCAGCCCGGCCCTTGTTCCCGGGATGCTCCGCGCGGCCTCCCGCCTCTCTTCCCGCCATGCTCCGCGCGGCGGTTCCGTCAATCTTTCCTCGGTCCCCGCCAGTCTATTCCCTCTCCCTGCTTCCCCCACCCACCCTGGAACCCGCAGTCTCACCTGCTCATCCTGGGCGAGGGCCGATTCTGGCCCTCTTCCCAGCATGCTGTGCGTCAAGGCTGGCCTCAGCTCCTCCTGCTTTCAGGTTGCCGCTTGTTAGGGAAGACTACAACTCCCAGAATCCTTTGAGTGGCGGCGGCCGCCGCGGCGCGAACAGCACCCTGACCCCGCCCCCGGACGGCCCCGCCCCCTGACCCCCCGAAGTCTGCGCGCGAATTCCGTGGCGCGAATCTGGGACTGCCGGGTACTCGGAGCTGAGCGACTGAGGCGTCCCGGAGCAGCGGCTCGCGGGGAGGCGCGAGGCAAGTGGAGCCGCCTAATGCGAGGCTGGGGCTGGCGAGCGTGCAAAGCGTTCTGGGCCCGTGGCTTTCCCGGGTTCTCGGTGGCGGCCAAGGAACGGGCGCGGGGATGCTGAGGGGCCGAGGGCGCGCGCAGGCAGCGAGCCCCGGGCCGCCGGCCTGAGAAGGGGCTGAGGAGCCCGGCGTAGGGGTAGACCCGAGACCCTGGCAGCTGAACGTAGTTAAGAGGTCTCAAGAGGCTTGGAGGGGCCGGGCCGCGCGGGAGGGGGAGGGGCCAGAGGGCTGGGGGCGGGGCCGCCTGGGGATTAGCCTGGAGCTGCCGGTGGGCTCCGGAGGTCATCGGGAAATTAGCATATCCTGGGGAGGCGGGGCCGACTTGGAAGCTGCGGCCGCTTTAGGGCGTGGCAGGACGCCTCACGTGAGCTGCGAGGGGCGTGTCCCTCTGGGGGTTGGGGCCTAGGCGGGTTCTGTGGTCTGCCTAGGTAAAGGCCTCCTCCTGAAGGATCCATCCGGCTGGGGAGAAGTCTGGTCTTGTCTATGGCCTGATGCTGGAGCTGAGCCGATCCAAGGGAGCGCCTGACAGCCAGAAAAAACAGTCAAGCCATAGCTGGGGAGCACCTAGGGGAGGCTTAGGACTTATTGATGCTTTATCTTCTAGCTTTTTTATGATTAATTGGAGACCAGAGTCTCACCGACTTTTCCTGTCTGGGGCTGTCTTTGAACCTTGATCCTCAGAGCTCAGCTTCCTGAGTAGCTGGGATTACAAGTATGAGCCACCGGCACCTGGCTTCAGATGATAACCTTATTCCTAATTTGAGGTTGCTCCTTTTCTCTTGGGTCGTGAAACCTTTCAAATAAGTAACTTAGCATTATATTGTCTCCCCTCCGTTTTCCTCTTCCTTTCCCCTCCCTAGTGCCAGAGATAGAATTTAGAGCTTCCATGTGGTACTGTGTAGCTCCAGCTGTCTTTGGACTCAGAATCTTCTTGTGTCTCAGATTCTGAGAGTACCAGCCTGGGTCACTACCACACCCAGCTTGACTTATTTTTGTTTTTTTGAGGGGGAAAGGAAAGTAAATTTTTATCATGGGACATTTGAGTAGGAAAGTAGACAGCAGTGTCAAAGCAGTGTGTTCCCTAACACCCTCCCCCCTCCCTATAGTTAACAGAATGTAACTTGAAGCAACAAAAAAACCTGGGTAACTATAAGTAGGTACCTGGTGTAAAAGTATCCTTTTGTGCGGGTCAAGCGGAGTGGTTCTCAGAGCTGCCATTGAGTAACAGTGTCTCTCTTCTACATTCCCTTTTTTTTTTTTTTAATTTGGTTTGCTTCTTTCAGGTTTTGGTGCTGGGTGGTCTGAGCCTCCACAGCTGTATAGTTTAGTGCTTGGCTCACTAGACCTCTAGCACAATAGGCCTGGACTTGGCTTGGCCGTTGGGCCTGGTGTTCAGCCATCTCTACCTGGAACTTAGCAACCTGTTCTGTTCTTTGTGGGGCTGTATTCTGCTTCTGCAGAGGCATGCTTCTGTCTAGAGGGATGAAAGATGGGTCTTTGTTTACTCAGTGCAGACTGGAGTCAAATTACTTGGATTGAATTCCCCTGTACCATGGATGAGCTCTGAGCTCAGTGACTCAAGGCAAGCCAAGCTAGTAGTGTGTGTGTGTGTGTGTGTTCAGAATCTGGGCACTGTCCCATTGTGTGTGTGTGTGTGTGTGTGTGTGTTCAGAATCTGGGCACTGTCCCATAGCTTTTTTACCCAAGGTTAGCACTCTACAACTTAAGCCACAGTTCACAATCCTCCTGTCTCATCTTCCTGAGTGTTGGGATCATAGGCATGTATCACTACACTTGGTGCTTCTTTCCTTGTGGGTGAAATAGGATGGAAATGAGCAGTGCCCTGTTAAGTTGTTGAGAGGCACAGGTAACATTATGGTTCTGGCTCATGTCACCTCTATAGCCTTTGGATCTAGAACCACCTGCATCCTAATACATCCCAATGCAGAGAGACCTTTCCTTTCCTCCTCAAGTTGGATGGTGGTCAAGGACATGGCTGCTGGAGCTCAACACCTGACTCTGCAGACCACGAAGCTGTGTGACTTTGAACAAAGTATCTAACCTGTCTGGGCCTCCATTCCTTATTTGTAAAATAGCTATAATAAACCAGAGTAAAATTTTTAAGCGCGTGTAATAGTATCACCTAGTAAATAAATACCTTGGTTAGTTTTTTTTTTTTTTTTTTTTTTTAAGGAGGGGGGTTGGGAAGTGGCAGAGTGTTTGCCTAGCATGCATGGTTTGATTCCTGGGTTTGATTCCTCAGTACCACATACACAGAAAAAGCGGGAAGTGGCGCTGTGGCTCAAGTGATAGAATGCTAGCCTTGAGCAAAAGAATCTCAGGGACAGCGCCCAGGCCCTGAGTCCAAGCCTTAGGACTGGCAAAATAAATAAAATAAATTTTTTAAAAAGAGAGCTGGCACTGGGGCTCATGCCTATAATCCTAGCTACTCTGGAGGCTGAGATCTGAGGATGGTGGTTCGAAGCCAGTCCAGGCAGAAAAGTCCCCTTGAGACTCATCTCCAATAAACTACTCAAAGCCAGAAGTGGTACAATAGCTCAAGTGTTAAAGCATTAGCCTTGACAAAAGAAGCTCTTGAGTTCATGCCCCAGGACTGGGTAGGAGGAAAAAAAGAAGTTGTTTTTTTTTGTTGGTCATGGGGCTTGAACTCTGGGCTTGGGTGCTGCCCATGCACTCTTTAGCTCAAGGCGAGCACTCTACCGCTTGAGTCACAGTGCCACTTCCAGTTTTCTAGTGGTTTATGGGAGATAAAGAGTCTCACGGACTTTCCTGCCCGGGCTGGCTTTGAACCGAGATCCTCAGATCTTTGCTTCTTGAGTAGCTAGGATTACAGGCATGACTGGCACCTGGCAAAAGAAGTCTTTTATAAGAAAAGTAAGTAAAAACATTCAGATCATGTGCAGTAGTGGTGGAAATCACCAAAGTGTTGGTGTCTGGGAAATGGGTTTGGAAGAAACAGTTGGGGGGTGAATCGGGCTCAGCCCTGTCTCTAGCATTCCATGTGCCCTTGGAAGGATAGACTCCCTGAACACTTCATCACCAGGGCACAGGGTCCCCATAAGATGGTAACGTATGGCAAGAGAAGTACAAAACTACTTCATAGATGGTCAGAAAGGGTCTTAGAGCCAGAGTGCCTGGTGAAGCTTAGGAGGGGAGGGGAAGGATTGGACACAATACTGTGGATGGAGCATGGGGGCTGTGGACTAGGCAGTCCTCAGAGGGAAGATTCAGAAGGAAGTGTGTGTGGGGGGGGGTAATAGAAAAATTATTTAGAGCTTAGATTTACTAGTTCTTAAAAGGTTGAACCGGTAATGCAAGTGTATAGTTCACACTAAAATCCGGCTTTACCTCTATCCATAGAAAGACTGGGCCAAGCTGGGTGTTGTGGTACAGGCCTATAATCCCAGCCTTTTGGCAGGCAGAGGCAAGGGATTGATAGTTCTAGGCCAGCCTGGGCAGAGGTAGTGAGGTATTATCCAAATAGACACAAGGGCTGGAATATGGCCAAAGTTAATTCAGTACTGAAAAGGAAGGAAGGAAAGAAGGAATGAAGGAAGGAAAAAAAAGAAAAAGAAAGTTTAGGACACACCCTGTCCCTACCTGATCTGCCCTTTACACTTTCGTGGGTTTTTTTCCGTGGGTTTGCCAATGCACGCAGAATTATTTTCCCCATCTAGCAAAATTGGTAACAGATGGCCTAAATACCATCTTCTGAACTCTTGACTGTTACTTAAATTTTTAGTATGTCTGGGATTTTAGGCTATATTAGTACCCAGGGAGAATTCTTTTGTTCTGTTTTATTGTTCATCTTAACTTTTCAGGGTTTTTTCTTTGTGGGTTTTTTTTTTTTTTTTTTTTTGTCAGTTGTGGGGTCTGAACTCTGGGCCTGAGCTCTGTCCCTCAGCTCTTCAGCTTAAGGTGAGCGCTCTACCACTTGAGCCACAGTGCCACTTCCAGCTTTTTCTGGAATTGAACTCAGGGCCTCATGCATGCAAGGCAAGCACTCTACCACTGAGCCACCTTCCCAGCCCCCTCAACTTTTCTTTTTCTCAGAGTTGCTAGGATGGAACCCAGGGCTTTGTGCATGCCAGGGAGAGCAGCAGTCTGTCACTGCATCTCCAGCACTGTTTTTATTTTTGTCATGATTGTAGCTTATAGGAAATTGTAAAACTCGTATATCCAGCCTCCCCATCAGTGGCCTCTTATCACAACCAGGAAATCAGCACCAGTGCATTACCAGATCTGGATTCACAAGTTAACTGGGCAAGCCACTTGAGCCACAGCGCCACTCCAGAAAAACTGGATAAAAATCTTAAGAGGCCTCAATGAATCCTTCATATTAAATGAAAAGTCTGTGTATGCTAAAGGCGACATCTTCCCTTTTTCTCCCATTTGGAACTTTTACACTTCATTCTGGTTTATAAAATTGAGAGTTTCTGGTTGTAGTTTTTGTTCTTTCGGTGTTTTTTCCTTTGAGGAAGTGATTTTTTTTTGGGGGGGGTGTCTTTGCATAATCAATATCTTCAAGAGTCTTTGGATTTGTGTTTCAGAAGAAAGACCAGGAAGGAGAGAGGACGGGAGCATTTGGACGCCATCATGCAACGAACTATCAGGTAAGGACCCCACATGCCCCATGCTCACGCTCCACACTTGTACCATAGCTGTGCCTTTCCTTAGAACTTCCTGTGTCCTCACACTGGCATTTCCAGGAGCTGACCAGCCTGGAAAAGAAGAGATGTTATGAGGAGACAGGTAGAATTATCAGTTGTGGGGCTTGACCTCACAGCCTAGACAATACCCCTGAGCTCTTGCTCAAGGCTGGCACTCTTACTTTGAGCCATAGCATCACTTTCCAGTTTTTGGGTGATTAATTGGAGATAAGAATCTCATGGACTTTCCTGCCTGAGCTGGCTTCCAACCATGATTCTCAGATTTCAGCCTTCAGACTAGCTAGGATTACAGGTATGATCCACCAGCACCCAGCTTAAAGTATTATTAATTTTTTTTAATTTTATTTTTTGTTCTAGTTCTGGGGCTTGAACTCAGGGCCTGAGTGTTGTCCCTAAGCGCTTTTCACTCAAGGCTAGTGCTCTACCACTTGAGCCACAGCTCTGCTTCTGGCTTTTTTCTGGTTTATTGGAGATAAGAGTCCCATGGACTTTCCTGCCCTGGGCTGGCTTTGAACTTCCATCCTCAGACCTCAGCCTCCTGAGTAGCTAAACATCCAGCTTAGAGTATTAGTTTTAGTTACTATTGGGGGGATGGAGAACTTAACTCTGGTCTGCAGTTGTTACAACCTAGGGGTGTGGGGGCTTGCTGGCGCCATCTAGTGGACAGAAGCAAGACAGAGCCTACTCAACTCCAGTGAATACCTTCCCCGTGTGCACACATACGTGCACTTGGTGCGTGCACACACACACACACACACACAGAGGATGGTCCAGCCTCCTGTCAGTTTTACCTGGGAGAACAAACCTGGAGTCTTGGGAAGGGAATTGCTTATCATAATGGCTTCAGGCTTAGTTGGGTCTAGCTGTCAGATTTTATCACTGGAAATCTCTCTCTCCCTTCAGCCCGGTAGTCTTTGATGTTGTTACAGTCACTCTGGCTTCCCAAAGGAGGGAGTGTCTCTTTTTCCAGCAGTATTTAAAGTCAGGTTTAGCCAGGTACTGGTGGCTCACATCTGTAATCCTAGCTACTCAGGAGGCTGACGTCTAAGGATAGTTGTTTGAAGCCAACAGAGGGGGCGGGGGGTGGGGGGGAGCCAGCCAGCGGGGGGGAACGTCTGTGAGACTCTTATCTCCAACTAACTACTGAAAAAATTGGAAGTAGAGTTGTGGCTCAAATAGTAGATCTCTAGCCTTGAGCATAAAAGCTCAGAAACAGTGCCCAGGCCCTGAGTTTAAGCCCTAGAACTGGCACCAAAAAAAGGGGAAAAAAAGTAAAGTCATATTTAAACTAGGAGCGTATCCTATCCCCAAGCCAGCTGCTTTGGCCCTAGGCAGACAGTGTACTGATTGGGCCAGACTTAAGTCTTGTATCCATGGTGGGTCATCGGTGATGTCATATGTGCAGAGAGGATTCTGGGAAGGGACATCTCAAGAGGAAAATGGAGTGTGCTAGCAGAAGGGGAAGGGGGCTATGCAGCTCAGGAACCTGGGAGGCGGGAGGAGCCCAGAAGCCCAGGAGATAGGTGAGTGGTCTGGGGACAGCTGGTCCTGGGTGGCCAGCATCTTTGGCTGCCCACCGGTTCCCCTTAAGAGTTGCTCTGTGTCTTTTCACACGTCGTTTCCTTATGCATGGTAACTGGGTGGCACGATGCTGTCAGCATTTCCCTTCTGCACCCCTGTGTTTGTCCAGGTCATTTTTCCAACCTGCCAACGAGGGTAAAGTGAAGAAGCCTGAAAAAGAGGCTACAACCAAAGGCAGCAGAGAGACGGAGCCCCCTGCGCCTCCCAAGTAAGGGGCCTGCAGGCGGGTGGGGGAAGGACAAGGGCTTCTCTAACCCTCTTCTACCTTGTGTTCTACTTAACTCACCTACTGTAGAAATTAGCATCAGTAGATACTGAGGAGGTTTCCAGTTTGCTGGCATAAGGGCTCCTTGCTCTGGGGACTAAGCTGTGGCCTCTTGTGTGTGTTCTGAGAGAGATGGTATGGGGCCTCTCCCAGGCTCACAGCTGCTTCGTCTTTACACCGCAGATGGATGAATGGTACCCAGGTGCTAAAAAGGAGGGGTGGAGGCTTGGCTTAGCGAGAGCCTGCCTAGCAAGTGTGAGGACCCAGATTGGACAAGGTGGTGGCTATTGTCACAGCCGCCTGGCCTCCTTGCAGGGCGGCGCTGAAGGAGCGGAATGGAGTGGTGTCTCCAAGTGACTCTCCAGTGAAGAGGCCGGCGAAGAAGGCAGCCCGGGTTCTGAGCAGCGAAGGGGAGGAGGAAGATGAAGCCCTCGATACCCACAAAGGCCAGGTAGGCCCCTGAGGCCCCTGCCAGCACAAACCTACTTCCTCTTCACCCCTGGAGCCCAGGGCAGCAGCTGCTCAGGACTGTGGAGACTTCCTGGAATGTGGGCAAGTCGAGTGCTTGTGCCTAGACTACAGGGTTCCAGTTCCCACTCTGCCCAGGTTGTTACATGTGTTCCCCAAACTCAAGCAATGTGTACCTCACAGTTAGTAGGAGGTCCTACAAATGCTTTGCCACTGATCCACACCCCAGCCCTTGAGCAACCTGTTACCCCTGCCCATGTAATACAATGTATCATAGATTTGAGAGACTGGAACACAGATGTTTCTAGAAGCCTAGGCTTTGCTCTGAAGATGGTAGGAAAATAAAATTATGAAGCCCATGAAAAACAGTAAGATAAGAAAAAGAGGATGATAAGAAAGTAACAATGAACATGATCAAAATGTCTTATGCGTATGTATAGAAATAGAACAAAGAGGCTCCCGTATACAGTTCATATGTGCAAATAAAAGTCTTTAAAGAAAGTATTCTGAGTAGGATCAAGGCAGGTGTAGCTTTGGTCAGGGCAGAATTCCAAATATCCCTTTGAGGCTTCCTGCCAGAGGGATCCAGATAGGAGATAGTCACTCCTGTGACTAAGAAAGAGTAGAGAACTGTTGCTCAGATAGTCACTGTTATCTAGGTGGCTGAAGGGTAAAACAAGCCTGAATGCATCCTGGAGGTAGAAACTTTTGTTGGCAGCTTCTACCTTTAGCTTGTGATCTTCCGTGCCTGGGGGTGGGAAGAGCTTGGTCTCACTACCGAAGCTGAACCTAGCAGCTGTCAGCAGGAAGATGGGCTCTTGAGTCCTTGGCCCGGCATCCAGTGGAGAGGAGAGCAGTAGGCTTGAACTCCACAGCTGGTCCAGGGCCCTGTGTGGTTAGTAGCACACTCACAAAGAACATTGGCTTGGGAAAGATTTATTTTTCTCTCTGATGAGCACAGAAAGCTCCAGATCTGCTAGAAGCCTCAGAGTCAGAGCTTTGCAGCCTGCTGCCCCCAGATGCCTGTCCTCGGGAGTGGCAGTGTGCAGCCCCTCCTTTCCAAGTGAATGTTGTTAGAAGGAGAGAGTGCTTCATTTCCCCTACTGCTCCATTGCATAGAACTGAAGTTCAGGACCTCCCTTAGCAGCAAGGGAGGCTGGGAAATGTAGTCCTTAGGACCAACCCCATACTAGCTGTGAGGGAAGTTGGGAAATGTAGCCTTCTGTTGGGTGATCATATGCATAGTTACACATGAAAGGTGCTGTTACTGTAGACAACAGAATTGTGACTGGGGTTCACATTGGGAAGAATCTGGAAGCAGGAATTGACCCTGGGAGATGGAGCGCTTGTGGGGGTAGGACCCTAGGGCAGGCTAGAGTTGATGAGCTGATGAAGCCACATTGGCCCGCCCCTTTCTATTCACCCAGAACTGCTCTTTCCTTTTCTAGAAGCCTGTGCCAGCCTCCCCAAAGTCCTCACCTTCCAGCTCTGGCACAAGTCCCGAGAACAGCCCTTCTGCCCCAGATACCTCCCCCATGGACACTTCCCCATCCGGATTCCCAAAGCGGCGCACAGGTAAGGTCCTGAGCCTTCTCGGCTCCCGGACTTAGACAAGGGTGACTGGCGAAGAAGACCACCTCTAGGAGAGGAGGGAGGGTGAGTTGGGAAGGCCACTGTAGCTGTGTGGCGCTCCATGTACACACCAAGCACTGGGTTAGGAACAAGGGGACGACAGCTTAGTCCTGGAAAGCCCGCCTGTGGGGATGCCCTTGTCCTTGGATTCGGGAAGGGAAAGTTTGCTGCAGAGAAGGACAGGACGGGGTCCACATGTAACCCAGAAACCCCTGAGCCTGCCTGCCACGTGCTCACAATGGCCCGCTATGGCTGAGGAACCGGCTTTCTCCTGTGACGTCATTTTAATTGAGCTCACATTGGAAAGTAGACCCACATGGAGCATGCCTAACCCATGATCTGAAGTCTGTCACGCTCTGGACGCAGACACTTTTGTGAACCCCATTAGTCCCCTTGGCAACTGTTTAGCTGTTCCACAGCTATAAAGTTCTGCCCTTTTACCCCCTGGTGCCAGCATCATCCGTGCCCGCAAAGGTTCTCCCGCTTCACCCCAGGCTGCATCTGTTTGAGGTGCTTCCTCATGGCTTCTGCCACCCAGAAGCAGAGGGTCCCCGTGCCAGATTATTTCCTTGAGTGTGTTGCCATCCAGCTGCTACAACAGGCAGCCAGAGCTTGCTTTGTGAGGATGCCATGGCCATGAAGCATGCCTCAGTGTCTCCACTCCCCCCCTCCAAGTTCAAGGGAGCCAGCCTGCATCAGTCATTGAGGTTTGGTTTCCGTCTGTTGGAGACCTTTCCAGGGGTGCAGTTAGGGCACAGGGAGCACCCACTGGAGTCAGGCGCTGCTGAGAGAGCATGTGGCATTGGCATTGTCATCGATTATTCGGGGTTACTGCCATTCTTCAAAGGCAGGGGAGATGGGCACCAAGGGCTTAAGTAGCCTGCTGAGGTCATCCAGCCAGTTCCCAGCAGGGCTCGCAGGCTGAGGCTGGCGCTGGAATAGTTGGCTGGCTGAGGGCCAGGTAGGGCACAGCCCACTTGGGGGTGGGTGAGGGGGTCCCCCTCAGCTTGGCCTGCCCTCTGAGCTCAGCCACCGATCCCTCTGCCTTCCCAGCTCGGAAGCAGCTCCCAAAGCGGACAATCCAGGATGTTCTGGAAGATCAGAGTGAGGAGGACAAGGACAGAGAAGCCAAGAAGAGGAAGGAGGGAGACGGTGAGGCACCAGAGGACAGGGCGTATGTGTGTGAGCGGGCACACAGGGTTTGGGCCCTGTGATTCGATGCCTGTCGGCAGTGGGTATCTCAAATCCCTATACAGCCTCCACTACCATGGAAGCGTCTGGATTCGCCTGTTGTCAGTCTCCATTCAGGGTTCATCACACAGCTTCCTGCCTTTGTCTTCTAGAAGTATTTTCCTTTTTTTTTTTCTTCTTTTTTTGCCAATCCTGGGGCTTGAATTCAGGGCCTGGGCACTATCCCTGAGCTGCTTTTGCTCAAGGCTAGCACTCTACCACTTGAGCCACACTGCCATTTCTGGCTTTCTTTTGTGTGTATGTGGTACTGAGGAATCGAACCCAGGGCTTCACGCATGCTAGGCAAGCATTCTACCACTGAGCCACCTTCTCAGCCCTTAGAAGTATTTCCTTTTAGACAGTTTCCAGTTCCTTTTTAAATAAACTTTTCCCTAGACCTGAGGATCCTGAGCGCTGTGGTCACAGGTGGGGTCGGGGAGGGGCTTCGTGTCTTGGTGAAATTTTCCTGGTGCCCCTGGTATAACACCTGGGGCACATCCCAATAGTAAGCAGTTGTGGTTGGCAACAAAATAGACATATCATACAGGTGTATAATAGCTCCTAATGGAACTGTTAAGGTCTTACAAATCATCAGACATTCTGCCCCACAATGACATTCTGCCCCACACGAATTTGGGTTTTAAAACACACGATCTTGGGTTTTCTGAAGTCAGCAGAGGACCCTTCTTCGTGAGGAATGTGATGGAATTGCTGGCCCCAGGACTCCCCAGGGTCTAGATTTAGGGGTGCTCAAGTCATTACATAAATGATGCAGGACTCAAGCGCCTTAGTTCTCTCTGGGTGACAAACTGTCCCTGGTGCAGTGCGGGCACTGAGGAGGTAGCTGTTGGTCTGGGCTGACTAGGGAATGGTGACCAGAAGAGAGGTCTGAAGCCAGGCTAGGTAGTGCCTGCTCATGATCAAAACTTGAGGTCAACCTGGATAAGGTAGATACCCTGCTTTGGAAAACTAAAATGGAAACGCTGCACACATTTAGTGCATACATTATGGTTTTGGATAACTTTCATTTGTAGTTGGTGAGACTGAGCACTGGGAACCCATAGGGACTTTGGGCTAACTGTCCTGGAAGTTTTAAGTATCTTAAGCTTGTAGTTCACATCGTGTCCAGCAGGTGTCACTGGGTTTCCTCTGAGGAAGTAACTGGGCGTCTGCCCTAAAGTTTTCCTGCTTCTCCCACATGTGACAGGAGAAATAGCCATAAAGAACCAGATATGGGTGCCGGTGGCTCACGCCTATAATCCTAGCTACTCAGTAGGAGGCTGAGATCTGAAGATGTCAATTCAAAGTCAGCCTGGGCAGGAAAGTCCGTGAGACTATTCTTTCCAGTAAACTACTCAGAGAAGAAAGTAGAGCTGTGGCTCAAGTGGTAGAGCACTAGCTTTGAGCACAGAGGCTCAGGGACAGCACCCAGGCCCTGAGTTCAAAGCAAAACCAAAACCAGATCCATTATCATTGAGGCCTGAGATTTTTGCCATTCACAACCCAGTTGGACAACTGGGCTTTTGTTTAGTAAAAGGTTTTCAGTGAGCACAGGTTTCCCTCGGCAGGTTTTCACTGCTAGAAATTCGATTTCCTATGTGACACATCACATGGGACTATGAGTTGGGGTTCTAGGTGTTACTGATACACAGGTGGATAGGGCATAGTGGTTATCCTCTTTCTACCAAGGTGATTCTTTTCCCAAGTTAAGAGTTGGCAGTCTTTGCTGAGGAACTGGGGATCAAACCCATGGGCTCACACATGCTGTGCAAGAGCTCTACTGCTGAGCCACGTGCCCAGCCCTTTGTTTGGAGGGGAAGTCTTCTCAGACTTTGTCTGAGCTACCCTTTTTTTTCTGGTCGGTCGTAGGGCTTGAACTCTGGGCGTGGGTACTGTCCCTGCGCTCTTCAGCTCAAGGTGAGCACTCTACCGCTTGGGCCACAGTGCCACTTCCAGTTTTCTAGTGGTTTATTGGAGATAAGAGTCTCATGGACTTCCCTGCCCATGCTGGCTTTGAACCGCGATCCTCAGATATCAGCCTCCTGAGTAGCTAGGATTACAGGGATGAGCCACTGGTGCCCGGCCCGGGCTACCCTTATACTCAAGGTGTCTCTGTCTCTGCCTCTCGAGTGGATGGGATTACAGGTGTGCATCACCACACTTAGCTCATTTTGTAGTTATTTCAGTTATCTTAGAGAACTTTACAGTTTGTCTTCCTTCTATAAAGTGAAGTAGTGACATGGCCAGCATACCCTCTCATGGGTGGCTGATGTGGATTATTAGTGGTGTCTCTAGTATCTGTGCCAGGGACATACACAGAATGCTGTGTTGACTCAGTACATGCTCCGTGCCAGTCCTGGGACTTGAACTCGGGGCCTAGGCACCCTCCCTGACCTTTTGTTCTCAAGGCGAGTGCTCAATCACTAGAACCACAGTGCCATTTCCAGCATTTTTGGTGGATAATTGGAGATGAAGAATTTCACAGACTTTCCTGCCCAGATTGGCTTTGACCCTTAATCCTCAAATCTCAGCCTCCTGAGTAGCTGGGATTACAGGTGTGAGCACAGGCACCTGGCAGATGACATTGTTTTTATTTAAAATCTGTCCATGGCTGCTGGAATCTGCAGGTATGGAGCCCAGAGATGTGGAAGGTCGAGCCCCCCTACAGTAGACAGAAATGCCCTAGGCTAGTGGAGTGGCCAAGTGAGTTTTTGCCCATTTTTCTCTTTATCTCCAGAAGCAGAGACCCCAAGAGACAGCCCTACAGAGACCAATGTGGTAAAACCAAAAGGAGAAGAGGAAGAGGACCAGCCCGCGACACCCCCGAAGCCCCCCAGTGAGTGTCTCACCTTGCCCCGGTCCCATGGCCCTGATTTGGTGTTCAGATGTCTTTGGGGGGGAGGGGGGAAAGTCCTTTGAAACAAGTTCATGTTTAAGGGAGACATGGAGGCAGTGGTAGGTTAGGTTGTGGGTGTCATTTATTGCCGTGCATGGGGTCACAGGAGAGCTGTTCACCCTGCAGCACGTTGTTTGCAACCCAGCCTGGCACTGATTGTTCAGTGGTGCCCAGGCTGAGTTCTAGAACTTGAGAGACAGTGTAGTCACCCTACATCTCACGCTGGGGTGTCTGCCACCCCTGCGTTGTCCTCACACAGGCAGCTTGGGTGCAGCCAGCAACTGCTAGAAACCTAGAGACTCTGCTCTGTGGGGAGCTTTGTTCATTAAACCAACAGTTCTAAGTGTTGAAGCCCAACGCGGCCATCACCTTGGTTAGCAGTGTGTGAGCATCGGGCTGTGGAGGCATTGTGTCTGGCTGCCCAGAGGAGAGGGCACAGCTGGCTAGGTTTCCTGCCCACAGGACATGGTGACCTTGGGGTTAAGAAAGTCTAGAGGTAGAAATAGGCCATCACTGGCTGCCCTTTGCCTGTAGAAGCCCGGATTCCAACCAAGACAGAAAGCAGCCCTGCGCCCAGGGCGGCGGGCAAGCGGAAGCGGCCAGAAGAGGAGAAGCAGCAGCAGGAAGAGAAGCAGCCAGGGGAGGAGAAGCAGCCAAGAGAGGAGAAGCAGCAGCAGAAAGAGAAGCAGCCAGGGAAGAAGAAGCAGCCAAGAGAGGAGAAGCAGCAGCAGGAGGAGAAGCAGCCAGGAGAGGAGAAGCAGCAGCAGGAAGAGAAGCAGCCAGGGAAGGAAAAGCAGCAGCAGGAAGAGAAGCAGCCAGGGGAGGAGAAGCAGCGGCAGGAGGAGCCAAGCAAGCCCCTTCCCAAAGCCCCCCGCACGCTCAGCAGCTTCTTCAGTGAGTCCTCTCCCCCCCCACCCCCAACTGTGCATCTAGAAGATGGGTGCTGGATGGAGAAGGGCTGTGGGGAGGAAGGACCCACCATTTCCTGGCTTCCTCCCCAGCCCCCCGGAAGCCCGTGGTCAAGGCGGAAGTGAAAGGAGAGGAGTCAGGTGCTGCGAAGAAAGAGGCCAAGGGGTGAGTGTGACCTAGCGTGCTCCCTTTTTCCGTACCTGTGTCCCACTGCCCACAGGGCTCGGCCAACTTTTTCTGTAATGGGCCCCATCATGAGCATCTGAGGTGGGAGGGGCAGCTGGCGGGTCTCCATCCAGGGCTGGAGTCTGGCTGATGTTCATCCCCGGCCGAATTTTCCCCTCAGCCAGGGCCGGGCAGTGGGAGAGGACGGCACAGACAGTCAGGTGTTTATAAGGCCTTTCTCCTTAGTTGGTTGAGATAAATCTATTTATTCCACTGATGACTGAGAACCATGTGGTGGTACGCAGTGGCTTTAGCTGCTGGAGGTTGTACACAAGTAAGCAGCGAGTCCCTGTTTTCTAGAAGTAAGCGCTGGGGCAGGGAACTGCGTGGGGGAGGTAGAAAGTTGCAGGTCTCAACAAAAAGGTCCAGAGGCCTTCACTGGGTAAAGGCTGGATTTGAGTGAACAATCTAAAGCAGAGAAGGGAGGGAGTTTGGAGGAAAAGAGCAGCAAGTACAAAGGCCCTGAGGCTGGAGGGCTTGGGCTGGAGGCGAGCAAGGAAGGGGGACTTTATAAGAACATGCGTGGAGTCAGAGGTGACGACACACAAGACCCAGCACTGTCCTTGTCCCTGATCGCAGCCTGGCACTCAGTGGGTTCTCAGGAAACACTTGTGGGACAATAACTTCTCTGACTCAGAGATCTACCCAGGCTCATCTCCCTTGTGCCTCCCACAGACCCCTGGACCCGATGAGCTACAATCCTGGCAAGAACAACTACCACCCTGTCGAGGACGCCTGCTGGAACCCTGGCCAGAAGTGAGCTTCCTGCTTCTCACCCCGCCCTGGATACGGGGGTCTCACAGGGACACCATTGTTGTGGGGGCAGGGGGGGGAAGGGGGGAGCCGTGCTGTGTCTCACTGTTTGGGGATGCGGCAACGTGGAAAGGGACAGCACAGGGCAGCATGGGGTACAGGGAGGCCACCCCCCGAATGCGGGATGGGAGTGGGCAGGGGGGCGCCATACGAAGGGCTCTGCGTGTCTCCCTCCCCAGGGTCCCTTTCCTGGCCGTGGCGCGGACATTTGAGAAGATCGAGGAGGTGTCCGCTCGGTGAGTGGCCAGGCCTGGGGCCATGGAGTGGGCATTCTAGGCAGGCCCCAGAAATGCTTGAATTCCCCGAGCAGTGTAGCAGTGTGTGAGTGTGTTCTCGAACCTCAGACCGAAGGCCTAGGCTTTCTCACCATCTTTCTGTGCTTCTTTTTTTTTTTCCTATCCATAGTGGGCTTTAATAAGGACAAGCCTCATTGTGTGTGTGTGGGGGGGGGCTCTCAGTGCGCATGCATGAGCTCAGAGCCAATCCCCAGCACCTTGCTGAGAAGCTACCCCGGGGAGGGGAGTGCTCTTGGCCCTGGGATGGTGCCCATGGCCCAGGCCCTTCCTGCCTTTCCCCTGCTCGCTCTGCTCCCCACTCTGCCCCTGAGGACCCCCATGGTCACCCCCCGTCCCCTCCTCTAGGCTCCGCATGGTGGAGACACTGAGCAACTTCCTGCGCTCTGTGGTGGCCCTGTCGCCGCCAGACCTGCTCCCCGTCCTCTACCTCAGCCTCAGCCGCCTGGGGCCTCCGCAGCAGGGCCTGGAGCTGGGCGTCGGCGACGGCGTCCTCCTCAAGGCCGTGGCCCAGGCCACAGGTGTGGGGGAGGGAGCGGCGGGATGTGAAGGCTTTGAAGGGAGGTGAAACCACTGTGGGTGCACCCAGGGGTGGGAGGTGGGGGAATGGGGGGTGGTAAGCGGGTAAGAGGCTGAGATTTGGCAGGGGAAGGGGGAAGGAGGGCAGGAACAAGGACCCTTCTTCTTCCAACTGCTAGAGTCGCTGTGGAGCCAGGTGTGAGGACAGTCGAGGCCCAGTGGAGGTTGGCAGTCAGAGAGGGTGTTGTTGGCCAGCTAGGATGAGGGTCCAGTCCCACCTGCTCCCCGCGACCCCACCTCGCCCCTGCCCTGCTGGTGATGGCCGCCACCGCCTCCCCGCTCACCCTCGTGTGTGCCTCACACCTGACCACAGGCATCGGACGCCTGGCAACAGGAGGAGGTTCCCCCCCACACACACACCAGGGAATGGACACACAGCCACCCTGCCCTACTCACCCCCACCTCACCTTCCCCCCACCAGGCCGGCAGCTGGAGTCCATCCGTGCCGAGGCAGCCGAGAAGGGCGACGTGGGGCTGGTGGCCGAGAGCAGCCGCAGCACACAGCGGCTCATGCTGCCTCCACCGCCGCTCTCCGCCGCCGGCGTCTTCAACAAGTTCCGCGACATTGCCGGCCTCACCGGCAGTGCTGTAAGTGGGAGGAGACTCATCCCGGCACCCCCATTATCTTGGGGCCTAAAGCCAGCCATGGCAGGACATCTGCTTCCTGGACTGGATCTCTGGTTCACCCCTCTCCACTCTCAACACTGGGAGCTCCAGAGATCCCAGGGCTCCATGCGCACCTGCTGGTGTCAGGACTGGGCACATGCTCACTGCACAATGAGGGAGGGAAGGTGACGACGAATATGAATTTCTTTTATCACCCCAAGACAAAGATCCTGGGAGTCAGGAAGCGTGGGTGGGGAGGAGGGAGGACGGGACCCCGTCAGTGAGATGACTGCCAGGTCCCCGCTCTCCCTCCTCTCCAGTCCACTGCCAAGAAGATAGACATCATCAAAGGTCTCTTCGTTGCCTGCCGCCACTCGGAAGCCCGGTACATCGCCAGGTGTGTGTGTGGTGGGGGTGGGGGGGGCGAGTGAGGGGTGGCCTTGGGGCCAGACAGGAACCCAGCAAAGGAGAAAAATTGGGGGAAGCTCAGTCCTTTGCCTGGAGAAGGGTCCTGTGGTGGATGGGTAACGCATGCTGTGATTGATAGGTGATGTCTGCCCTGACCTGAGCTAGGCAATGGGAAGGGCATTTTTAGGTGATGTGTCCTGTGTGAAGTGGGCCATGCTATCAGTTTCCCCAGCTGCTCTGAGGTGCATTCTGTGCTCTTTACCCCCTTGCCAGAGCAGGTGAAGGCAGGGATGTTAAGCCACTAGTGCAGGCCAGGTGGAGTCGTATCACTACACCCAGTGGGGGGCCACATTTCAGTTCCTTGCACCCACCCTGTCTCAGCAGCTGGTGTTAGGGGTGCCTGCGTCTACCCCCAGGAAGGCCAGTGGTCAGTTTCCACATCTGTGGAATGGGGTCACTGACCTCCAGCCCCCCCAGGATTGTTGTGATTGCTGAGTGGGTCAGGAGGGGACTGGATGGGGGGAACTAGAACAAGGCAAGTCTGCAAAGGGGCCGCTGGCCTACCTCACACTGCTCTCTCCCAGGTCCCTGAGTGGACGGCTGCGCCTTGGGCTGGCGGAGCAATCCGTGCTGGCTGCCCTCGCCCAGGCTGTGAGCCTCACGCCCCCAGGCCAAGGTGAGTCCACTGGCTACACCTTGATGGGTTCCCAGGAGCCAGGGGCAGCTGAGCCGCCCTAAGCCATGGTGAATGTCCCTTAGGATTCCCCCCAGCTGTGGTGGATGCTGGGAAGGGCAAGACGGCGGAGGCCCGAAAGACATGGCTGGAAGAGCAGGCCCTGGTCCTGAAGCAGACGTTCTGGTGAGACACAGCGGGGAGCAATGGACAGCGGCTGGCCCACAGTAGCGATGCCACGGCCGGCTGGCAGAGAGCAAGAGGGCAATCTAGACAGGACTGGCACCAAGCGCAAGGCTGCTGACAAGGCCTTGGCCAGGATTTGACAGTGAAGGCATGAGGGCAGCAGGGAGGGGGCAAGTGTGAAATGAAGTCACTGGGAAATGGTCTCCAGCAGCTGACAGAGGCGGGCGGGTGTCCCACAAACACCCTGGCAGTGGCCCTTGCCACGGGTACCAGCAAAGCTGTGCAGGCTCTGCAGTGTGTACCCTCCCCCTCCCCCCCCAGCGAGGTGCCCGACCTGGACCGCATTGTACCCGTGCTACTGGAACATGGCCTGGAGCGGCTCCCGGAGCACTGCAAGCTGAGTCCAGGTACCCCCTCCCCCCTCACTGGGACCCTCTGATACTCAGATGCCCCAAAAGGCAGCGGACTGGTCCATAGCCTGTGACACACCATAGGTGTCCAGGGCCCATTGTGCAGAGCTGTGCCCAGCCATCCCCGGGGTGGGGGGCAGTGTGGATGTCTTAGATCTACTTCCCCGAGGGTGCTGACTTTTGTCCTTCCGGGTGGGAAGCAGACACACAACACTGTGCCACCGGGCGAGGCAGGGCCGTGGGGACTGCCTACCCTTCCCCCTGCCTCAGTCTCCCCTAACTTGCCTCCCTCCCCTCCCAGGAGTCCCGCTGAAACCCATGCTGGCCCACCCCACTCGAGGTGTCGCCGAGGTCCTGAAACGCTTCGACGAGGCAGCCTTCACCTGCGAGTACAAATATGACGGGCAGAGGGCGCAAGTATGCAGCAGATTCACCAGATTCCTCCTCTGGAGCATTCCAGAGTCTTTGAGCAGTGGTGGTGGGATGGAAGGGACCGAAGGAGAGCTGCGTGGGGGAGTGCGGCTCTGATTCCTTCCTCCTGCCCATGCCATGGCAGATCCACTTCGAGGAAGGCGGGGAGGTGAAGATCTTCAGCAGAAACCAGGAGGACAACACGGGGAGGTACCCCGACATCATCAGCCGTATCCCCAAGGTGCAAGATCCTCTACGCCCCCGCTCCCCTCCACTGCCAGGGCAGTGTGGGATCCTCCCCCCCACACACCTCCACATGAAGGGCGGGGTTAGCTGCAGCGTGAGCAGATGTGACTCACTCTCTACATCCGAAGGCTGGCAGAGCGTGGCACCAGCGTCCCCTGCACCCAATCCGCTGTGGCCTCCACCACCCCTGGCTGACCTATCCCAACCTGTGCTCTGGTGGGGAAGAACTCTTTCTTAGCTGTCCCCCTGCCCACGGACTCCCCACTTGGGGTCCTGTGGCCATCTGTGCAGCTGAGGCTGGGGGCATGGATGGGACGGGACAGGACCTGGTGTCTCAGAAGCCACAGGCGGGGTGGACAGGGCTGGGCGTGGAGCTGGAGCTTTCTCTGCACCCAAAGGGCCCTGGGCCACTCTGGAAAGTTCCTGTGTCCCTTTGTCTGCCCTTAATCAGTTAGGCAATGGCTTCCTGCACACAAGGAATTGTGCCTGGTGCAGGCGCCACACGGGGTGCGGTGGGGTGTAAGGGTTCTGACTTAGCGAGCGTGGTGCGTGGTTTGCTGAGTTCTGACAAGTTGAATCACCATGTGGTCTCGTCACCTAGAAGTGTCTTCTCAACCAGGTGCTGGTGCTCACGCTTGTAATGCTAGCTATTCAGGAAGCTGAGATCTGAGGATCAAGTTCAAAGCCAGCCTAGGCAGGAGAGTCCTCAAGACTCTTTATCTCCAATAAAGCACCAACAAAGCTGGAGTGGAGCCG
Organism: Dipodomys ordii; assembly: GCF_000151885.1. Taxonomy (NCBI): domain Eukaryota; kingdom Metazoa; phylum Chordata; class Mammalia; order Rodentia; family Heteromyidae; genus Dipodomys; species Dipodomys ordii. Next base: position 417,218 of record NW_012267466.1, read on the forward strand.
TGGCTCAAGTGGCAGAACACCAGCTGTTTAAACACAAAAACTCATAGTATCCAGGTCCTGGGTTGAAGCCCCAGGACTGGCACACACACACCAGTGTCTCCTGCCTCAGCCCAGCATCCTGTCCCCTCTGCCCTCCACGCACCAGAAGTAGCATATGCTTAGGCACTTGCCTGTGCAGAAATTCCTGCACGCTGTCTCAGGCAGGAGTCCCCGCTGCTGCATGGGCCCGTGGAGGGAAAGCTGACTTACACAAAGGAAATAGGAAGGAGGGCAGGCACCATGAGACACAGGCTGAGGAGAGGGGGGATAGTCGAGCCAGGCCACGGTGGCACAGAGGCTCCGATGTCCAGCCCTGGGCAGGGGTGATCGTGCATGGCTCTTGATGTCACCTGCTTTGTCAGGGAATTGTGGGGATTGCAGGAGAAATGGTGGCTTCCCTTCTATCTCTCGGTTATCCTGCAACGCCCCCAGCTGGGTCTCCTCCTTCACCATGCAGATTAAACTCCCTTCGGTCATGTCTTTCATTCTGGACACCGAGGCAGTAGCATGGGACCGGGAAAAGAAGCAGATCCAGCCATTCCAGGTGCTCACTACCCGCAAACGCAAGGTACGGTCAGCTTGTTCTCTGCCTGTCACAGCCCCACACGGTCTGTTTCCTCCAGTTCCCACGTCCTAGAAGGAGAATGTTGGTCTGCATGCAGACGTCCTTCCTTTGACAAAGTGGCTGCTAATGCTACAGCCCTCATATTCTAATCCCAGCATCCCAATGAGAAAGGGCACAGGTCTCTTCTGCATCTCTGTCCTTTTACTGTGAAAGGTACACCCAGGAGCCCCTACAATCTGTACCCCAGCAGGTTCCCCTTTATGTCTGAATGAAGGGGGCTGGTGAGGGAGTGAAGGTAGGATTATCGGAGCCGTCCTAATTTGTCAGACCTAGGGCCAGCTGTGTCCCAGCTCTGCCTGGTGTGCACCCTTAGCTAAGACATGGTGGGCCGGGACTCAGCAGAGCACCTCACGTCTCCACTCATGACCTCTATTCTGCCCCATGCAGGAGGTGGAAGCGTCAGAGATTCAGGTGCAGGTGTGCTTGTACGCCTTCGACCTCATCTATCTCAATGGTGAGGTGAGCACCCAGGCTGGGGCAGGGCTAGGGGGCAGGGGGCGGAGCCAGAAGATGAGGCTCCTCCCCTGGTTTTCTGGTCTCCTCCCTTGTCTTACTGAGTGGCAGCGCTGCAACTGGGCTGGGCTGCTGTGAGTATGGACGGATGGCTTGGGAGAGGCCAGTGGCGACTGTCAGAGAAGCCAGGGCTCCGTTCCCCAGAGCTGAAGCCACAGGGGCCGAGCTTGGCACACTGGGTTTTCTGGTGGCTCATTGGAGATAAGAGTCTCACGGTCATTCCTGCCTGGGCTGGCTTTGAACCGCCATCCTCAGATCTCAGCCTCCTGAATGGCTAGGATGACAGTCATGAGCCACCGGCGCCCGGCTTTTCTGTGGGCTTTTTTTAAGGAGGATTGGGGTGGGGGTGGGGGCGTTTATTTAGTGGCAACAGAGTCTCACTATGTAGCTCAGGCTGGAAGTAGAGAACTCCCTGCCTCAGCCTCCCAATGTGCCAGGACTATAGGTGTGCACTACCCCACCCAGCTGTAGGGTTTGCTTAGAGCACAGCCCCAGAGTCGGGGCAGAGCATGTATTCTAGCCTGGTGGTCATGGCCATCGTGTCCATCCTCCCCTCCGCCCGTCCTCTCTGTAGTCCCTGGTCCGGGAGCCGCTGTCCCGGCGCCGGCAATTGCTCCGAGACAACTTTGTGGAAACAGAGGGCGAGTTCGTCTTCGCCACCTCCTTAGACACCAAGGACACGGAGCAGATCGCCGAGTTCCTGGAGCAGTCAGTGAAAGGTGGGGAACCCCTCTGCCACCCCCCCCACCCCAACCCAGCCCCAGGGCATAGTGGGTCATGCTACCTGTCCCTTGTAGACTCATGCGAGGGACTCATGGTGAAGACGCTGGATGTGGATGCCACCTACGAGATCGCCAAGCGCTCGCACAACTGGCTTAAGGTGACCCCATGCTGCCTGCTCATGGGCCAGCGAGGGCCTGGGGTCTCTGCGTTTCTGCTGGTCTCTGCTGGCCACGTCCCAGCAGGCCATCAGGCTGGAAGCCAGCAGGGTCTGGACCACCAGGAGACATAAGAATTTTCTAGAAGTTTTGGGGCATCAGCAGCATCCTTCACATAGGCCCTGGGTGCAGTTGTCTCTGCAGTGGTCGTCCAGTCACCCTGGGGTGAGGCACAGGTGTCAGTGGGGAAGGGTGAGGGGCATGCAGGGCCGCTGGGCCTTTATGTCTCCCCTGTCCTGTGGACCAGAGGCCGCCTTGGGTCCACACCCTGCCTCACGTTTTTCCTTGGGCCGGGGATGGCCCCTGGAGCCTGTGCAGCTGCGCACCCACTACCCAATCTCACACCCACAGCCCCTGCCTGGCACAGTGGAGGGAGGGAGAGAGAGCATCCAGGTGATGCCCGCCAGGCACCGTGGGGCTCTCCTATAATCCCAGCACTGGAGAGGCAGAGGCTGAGAATCTCAAGTTCCAAGTCAGCCCGGGATACCAAGCAAGGCAACAAAAGCAAAACAGGGATGATTCCCCAGTCCCCCAGGGCCATGTCCCCTCCTGGGGCAGCGCACCTCACTCCTCCCCCCCATTGCCCTCCCCAGCTGAAGAAGGACTACCTGGATGGTGTGGGGGACACCCTGGACCTCGTGGTGATTGGTGCCTACTTGGGCCGGGGGAAGCGGGCTGGCCGCTATGGGGGCTTCCTGCTGGCCACCTACGACGAGGACAGCGAGGAGCTGCAGGCCATATGCAAGGTGCTGGGGGCTGGATGCTCCCTGCGGAAGTGGGAGGGAACATAGTTTAGACTCCTAGGGGGACTTCCTGTCATGCAGACCGATCAGCTCCTCTCCTCCACGCGAAGGGCTCCCCTTTCCTAGTGTTGTGTCCACAGGGGTGAGGCAAGTGAAGGATGCGTCCACCTCCCTTATCCACCCACGTCCTCCCTACCTGCCCCCTCACCCCATGCCTCACCCAGCCACGTCCTTACCCATCTGTGCCCTCCGCAGCTTGGGACCGGCTTCAGCGACGAAGAGCTGGACGCACACTACCAGGGCCTCCAGGTGAGTCAACCCCCCCTCCACCTCCACGGTCTGGGGCTCCACAGGCACAGTGGGCTGCCAGGGTACACAAGCCAAGTATCACCGGGCAACGCCCAGGGAAGGGTGCCCTGCAGGGCCTCACCACTGTGTTCCTCCTCTCACCGCCTCCTCTTGTGCCCAGCATTGCCACTTTAAGGCCTGCCGCCCTCTTCGCCCTCTTCCCGTACCCTCCCCCTCTCCCACCCCAGCCCTGGGGTGTGAGACCTGCCCCCTTCCTGTGACCCCCCTCTCACCGCAGGAGCTGGTGCTGCCTACCCCGCGCCCCTATGTGCGCGCCGACGGCGCTGTGGCTCCTGATCACTGGCTGGACCCCCGTGCCGTGTGGGAGGTGAAGTGTGCGGACCTCTCCCTCTCCCCCATCTACCCCGCCGCCCGAGGCCTGGTGAGTGACTCTGCCCGGACCGCGGTCTAGCTTAGCGCTTGAGAGGAGGCCTTGCCGATGGCTTGCTGAGGCCAACCTCGAACCACGGTCCTCACTGTCTCAGCCACTAGAGTAGCTGGGATTCCAAACAAGGAGCCACTGCTCTCCACACGCCCTCTTCAGTCCTTCCGCCCCATCGCTCAGCCCTCATGGTACAGATCAGGAAACTGAGGCTGGGGTAGACTGGGCATGAGGAGACTGGGCGGCCCCTGTGGAGCCCCCCCCCCAACACTGGCACCTCCCACAGGTGGACAGTGAGAAGGGCATCTCCCTGCGCTTCCCTCGCTTCGTCCGCGTCCGCGAAGACAAGGAGCCTGAGCAGGCCACCACCAGCACCCAGGTGAGGGGCGGGAGGGTGGCTGGGCTGGGCTGGGGGGAGGGCCTGGCTGAACACCCGCCCACACACACACCCCACCATCCCTGCACTCTGCAGGTGGCCGCCCTGTACCGAAAGCAGAGTCAGATCCAGAACCAGCTAGGCACCGACTCGGACTCCGATCCTGAGGGTTTCTACTGAGTGTGAGCTTTGCACTGGCCTGGGCCTGGTGGGCGTTCCCTTGTGTCCTCAATAAATCACTGCTAATCACCCGCAGCGTCCCTTCACTTCTTCCAGAACCTTCCACCTCTACTACTTTGGGAGCTCTGGGAGTGGGGCCCTGTCCTCCTGTGGGTGTGGCCTGTGAGGGCCACACACAGCCCAGCACAGGGTGGGTGAGGTACGTAAGATGGAGATGTGGGGAATCTGCCCAGTGCCGTGTGACATCTCTTGGTACAAGGGAGAGTAATCTTCTAGAAAAGCTTGTTTCCCCGTAATGGCATCTCTGGGATTTGTGCTGGCTTCTGGCCACTCACTGGCGGGAAGATGAGACAGGAGTGAGGAGATGGGGGACTTGTGGGATTCTCCCAGCCCAGCCATCGTCTCACGCCTGTATTCTCACTCAAACACATGGGGACACTGGGGCACAGGGACAAGCTACGCTCAGTGTCCTCAGCCTTGGCAGTGGCAAGCCAGGAGTTGGTGTGGCCACAGACAGTCACAGCTGGTTCCTTGTCCCACAGGAAGGGGTCATGTGGTCTGTTGTGTGTGGGTGATGGGCCGGGGCCCCATTATCAGTTCTCTGTTAAGGTGTGCCGTGGTGGAGCTGGGGTTGTAGATGGGGTACCCCAGGAAATGCACCCCCCCATCACACAGCATTCTGAAATGACTCATATGATGAGGTGTCTCCTGGAGGCTCCTGGGAAATGATGGGAAGAGATGCCCATCACTTGATTAACTCTGCCCCTGATTCCTGAGAAAGCTACCCAGATCAGGAGGAATATTATCTGTGAGAATGCGGCACTGACCTCTAGTCTAGCCTGGGGTGAACTGAGATTTGGCCTTGGTTCCTAACCTTAGGGTGGGGGGGCAGGTGCTGAAGATAGAGGTGGGAGTGTGGCCACTTCCTGGAAATGTGATTCTGCAGGCTATGCTGTCATGCCCTCTCCCTAACCCTTATCAACACCTGCCAGAGGCCCAGAAAGTGCCAGAGCCACATTGGGCACTACTTCTTCCTCTTCCTCCTCCTCCTCTTCTCTTCCTACCTTCCTCCTCCCTTCTTCCTCCTTCTTCCTCTTCCTTCCTTCCTTCCTTTCGCTCTCTCTCTCTTTCTTTTTTTTTTTATTGGTCCGGTTGTGGGGCTTGAACTCGGCCTGGGCGCTGTCCCTCAGCTCTTCAGCTCAAGGCTAGCACTCTACCACTTGAGCCACAGCGCCACTTCCCTGCTTTTTTTCTTTTTGCTTATGTGGTGCTAAGGAATCGAACCCAGGGCCTCATGCATGCAAGGCAAATGCTCTACCACTGAGCCACCTTCCCAGCCCTCTCTTTCTTTCTTCCTTTCTTTGTTGTGGGGCTTGAACTAGGAGCCTGGGCACTATCCCTGAGCTTTCTCCATCAAGGTGAATGCTCTACCACTTTGAGCCACAGCGCCACTTCCAGTTTTCTGGTGGTTCATTGGAGATCAGAGTCTCACGGACTTGCCTGCCCAGGCTGGCTTCGAACCCCAATCCTTAGATCTCAACCTTCTGGCCAGTTGACAGGATGTCACTCCTTGCCAGGCAGATGTCCTTGCCTGCAGTTTGCTGCCACCCAAGGCCAGGGCCTTTTGAGGAAGGAAGCAGCAACATCAGTATCTGACATAAGAAGCTGAACTATGGCTTCCAAGTGGGCAGAACACCTCCTGTGGGTTTGGGAGGAAGCAAAAGTCAGGGATGGTAGGGGGTGGCACGCAGGGGTGTCTGAGCTTGGTGGGTAAAATCCCTGGAACATGGCTGGCTTCCAGGTGCGTGGCCAAAGGTGTGGCACGGTATTGTGTGAGTTTAGAAGCACAGGTGGGTTTGACGGGCTCACCATTTGGGTGGCCATCAGGGCTTGGACTAGTTGGTACCAAGGTGTGAAGTAATACACTAGCATGCAGAATAAGGTCAAAGGAGAAAGGTTTAATTCACTCGAGACCGTGTGTGTGTGTGTGTGTGTGTGTGTGTGTGTGTGTGTGTGTGCGCGCGCGCACGTGCACGCGCGTGCGTGCTGGTCCTGGGGCTTGTACTAAAGCCTAGGCACTGACCCTGAGCTTTTTTCCACTCAAGGCTGGCACTCTACCATTTGTGCCACAGCTCCACTTCACTTCTGGCTTTGTTTGGGTAGTTCATGGAAGATCAACCTCCAACTTCACTTTTGCCTGTAGTTGCCTATAAGAATCACTAGTTTCCTGGGTGGGCATGGGGATGCGTGCCAGCGATGTGGAGGGTGGAGATAGGGGGATTGCAGTCTAATGCCAGCCCTGGGGGGGGGGGAACTTATCTTAAAAATAAAACAGGATTGGGGGTGTAGCTGAAGTAGTTTGCTTTTGAGCATGACTAAGAGGCCTTGAGTTCAAGAGTCTTAGAATGGAAAAACAAGCCGGTTTTATACTTGAGTAACACCTTAAGAATGTCCCCATCAATTTTTCTGCAATCCTTTCCTGGAAAATGGTGCCACTCGCATTAATCATCATGTGTTCTGAGTAAGCGGACTCCTCTAACTTCTCTCCTTACCCTTCAAGACCAACTGTGTGTGTGTGTGTGCACGCGCGCACGTGTGCATGTGCCAGTCCTGGGTCTTGAACTCAGGGCCTGGGCACTATCCTTGAGCTTTTGTTTTTTTGCTCCAGGCTGGCAGACACTCTGCCACTTGAGTCATAAGAATCTCACAGACTTTCCTGCTAGGGCCGGCTTCAAACTACAATCCTCAGATCTCAGACTCCTCAGTAGCTGGGATTACGGACGTGAGCCTGGCATCTGAATCCAAGGATGTTTTTAAATACAGGGGCATTGTGACCTGAGCCTTCAGTAGTGGTCTGACAGCTGGCAGATCATTCCAGCTTGTATCCACAGTCATCCCCCGGGGCTCCCTTGCTAGAGACAAGAGGAGCTGTGTGCTGAGGAGTTGTGTACAGAGAGAGGAGGGGCAGACAGACAGATATCAGCACTGTACTACGGCCTTACTATTAACAGCTCTCAACCCCAATTCCCCAGCTCTCCCTAGCACTCCACTTAGTGGTATCTGGTGGCACAAAGTTGACAACCAGACAGAGTTTATGGCAAAAGCATGCGGTAGATTGGGCACACATAGACACAGTCGCTGTCTCTGAACATCCAAAAGGAGGCACCAGAGGTAACAAAGGGCAGACAAGAAGGTCTGGTCACCCCACCCTCACCCCAGGTCCCTCTTGGAGGTTTTATAGGAAGGGGAGCAGAGGCATGTGTTACTTGGGCCCCATTTTCTGCAGAAGACGTTATTTCTGGTGCTTGGCCAACGTGCCTGTGTTCAGGGCCAGCATCTGACCTTTTCTTATCTTAATGCTGGTTTTGCAATGAGTTGCTGAGAAACTCTACAGTTGAGCCTTGGGTTTGTTTAAATTACCCTGTTAGAATTTTGCAAGGATTTCTAGAGAAGTCCTTTGACGGTTGGGTATCATTTCTTCTTAGTTCTAGTTTTGCTAGGAACTCTTCAGAAGTCGTTGGTTTGGGGTAATCTTTTAGGTGACCTTGGCTATGGGCGGGGCGGGGGGGAGTGTGGGAAGGGAAGGTGTAGAAAATGGAGTTGGGCCGCAGACTTCTCTCGTGACAGAAATAGGAAAAAGAAAAATCATTTATTAGGCATGGCGGGAGGCCCACGGGTCATGGTGATATTTCTATACATGCATCTGTTATCCCATCATCAGGCTTCCTCATTCCCTTCCCCTTCCTTAAAATAATCCCAGCTGGACTCTGGTGACTCACACCTGTCATCCCAGCTACTCAGGAGACTGAGATCTGAGAATCATCATTCAATTCCAGCCCAGGAAGGAACGTCCACGAGACTCTCATCTCCAGTGAACTGTGGAGCTGTGGCTCAAGTGGTAGAGTGCTAAAAAGTAATAGAGAAAAAAATCCCCATGACAAACAATCCACAGGTTTCATTGTCCTATTTCCGTACATGAATATAAATTAATGTGCCCCTATGTAAATATGAACTTCACTTATCCTCTCCTTTGGTCCTCTCCCTTCCCCTTCATCTCCCCCAAATAGGCCACAGTTAGATCTACAGGTCTGTAGATCGGGATAGATAGATAGATAGATAGATAGATAGATAGATAGATAGATAGATAGATAGATAGATAGATAGATAGATAATATAGATAATTAGTATACCTGTAAATGTCTTTTAGGTCTAGATTTCACAAATGAGTGAATCTATGCAGTATTTGGCTTTATCTCATGATGATGATCTTCCACTGTATCCATCTGTCAATGATGTAACATCTTCTTTATGGCTGTATGATATTCCATGGTATAGATGTCCCATCTTGAGGCCAGCTCTTTCTCCTGTGACAAACATTTCCAAGCTGCATTTGGGCCAGAATAAGGAGGAGGGAGGAAGAGAGAGGAGAGAGAAAAGGAAAGGGAGCAGAATGAAAGTCTTAAGAAGAAAGGCCAGGTGTGGTGAAGAAAAGGAAAGGGAGCAGAATGAAAGTCTTAAGAAGAAAGGCCAGGTGTGGTGATGCACTTCATTAATCCCAGCACCCAGGAGGTGGAAGCAAGAGGATCATGAGTTCCAGGGCAGTCTTCCCTCTCCCTCCCTCCCCACCCCCCTCCAAAAAAGGAGAGAGCCCTTTGGTGAAGGGGAAGAGCACACGTGGTATTGATGTTTCTTTACCCGGTACTGGCGGCTCCTGGCTGGATTCCACGTTGTTCTGTTTGGACATCCTAGTCATTTTGATCATGTTTTTCCAATGAAGGAGTTGAACTGAAATTAGGGGGTTGGTGGTACTTGTCCACCTATTCTCAGGGTTCCATTGAAGACAGGAAAACAAAACGGAGACATTGAAAGGAGGAGGGGAGGGAAGGGAGGAAAGAGGACAGAGGAACTAAGCAGATACTGGACGCTTCCAAAACCATAAAAGTATACCACAGACCCTGGCAATCCATCCGTTTACACTTCCAAAGAGACAGCCATTGAAGACCAACTGCGCATGCTCAAGATGCAGATGTTTTCCGTGCAGTAATGCAGACACTTGATGGGCAGTTCCCAGAATGCAATCCAGTCAGTGTTCTGCCACTTGAGCCACAGCTCTGGACTTTTGATGGTTAATTGGAGAGGCCCATGGCCTTTCCTGCCGGGGCTGGCTTTGAACTGCAATCTTCAGATCTGAGCCTTCTGTATTCTAGCTTTTTATCTTCCTGTTTGGACATAGTTTTCTCCAGGGTAGGCAGATTTTAAGGCAGGAAAATGCATATCAGCTCACATGATGTAAACCAATTTCTAGTAACTCAGAACTACAGTGCACCTATGAAAATCCACAAGGTATGGTTTTGAAATTGGATTTTTCTTTAAAGCACCTTGGTCAAAACTCTATGTAATAAATTCCTGAAGTCTGGCAGGTATCCTGTATCAGGAAAGAAACTTGAAGGGAAGGGGTGAAGAGATGACATGGAGAGATTGGGAACAGAAATAGAAAACATGATGAGCCAGGTACCAGTAGTTCATGCCCATAATCAGCTACTCAGGAGGCTGAAATCTGAGGATCATAGTTTGAAGCCAGCTGGGGCAGGAAAGTCCATCAGACACTTATCTCCAATTTAAAAAAAAAAAAGGAGGAGGGGAGGTGGGGAGGAGGAAAGGGATGGTAGGGGAAAAACAAAGGAAGGGGTAACAATGCTTTATAGGAAATGGACTCATTACCTTGCTCATGTAACTGTAACTCTCTGTACAGTATCTTTACAATAAAAACATATATTAAAAAAAAAAAAAACCTGCCCGATGCCCATGGCTCACACCTGTCATCCTAGCTATTCTGGAAGCTGAGGTCGGAAGAACGCGGTTCAAAGCCAGCCTGGGCAGGAAACTCCATGAGACTCTTATCTCCAAAAAGCCATTAGAAAACCGGAAGTGGCGCTGTGGCTCAAGTGGTAGAGTGCTTGCCTTGAGGTAAAGAGCAGAGGGACAATGCCCAGGCCCAGAGTTCAAACCCTACGACCGACCAAAAAGGGAAAAAAAGCCAGAAGTAGAGCTTTGGCTCAAGTAGTATAATGCTAGCCTTGAGCAAAAAGCTCAGGGACAGTGCCCAGGCCCTGAGTTTAAACCCCACCACTGATGGACCCCCCCTCCCATAAAAACAATAAAAACAAAAGAACCCTTAGGGACAGTGCCCTGAGTTCAAGCCCTAGGACCAGCACCACACACACACACACACACACACACACACACAAGCAAGATCATTTTGATGTGCCACTCATTGCATGATGTTGTGGTTGGGGCTCAGAATTAAACCCAAGGCTGTGCCTGCTAAACACGCATGTGTTTACGTCCATGTAAAGGACGTAAGGTAGACACTTCCCACAAGCCACACCCAAAGGCCCAGCTTGTGCTAGAGGTGATAAAAAATAATTAAAAAATAAACTAATCTTACACCAACCTCTCCCCCTCCCCACGGGCTGGGTTCCCAGCCACTTCCTTTAAACGCCCTATATAAAGGGCACTTGACAGGACTGGCCCACACACCTGAAGAGACCTACACCTTAGCGCTCCTCGAGACTGCTCGTAGCTGCTCCTTCCTGTCTCTGCCTTCTGACCCATTCAGGACTGCAGGAGACCCCCAGCATCGTAAGTAGCCAGATCTTCTCAACCAATTCCCTCCTGCCTGGTCCTGTTCTTGGAGCTCTGATGCAGGCACAAACTTCAGACAGTCTCCTTCCAACTTCAGACTTGTCCCCTTTTGGGGGACAAGGCGGGAGGCCGGGGGAGGGGGTGGGATCAAGAAGATATTAGGGGGTGCCATTCTAAACAGGTACTGCTGTAGGAAGGGATAGGTGGATAAATAGAATAAAAGCAATTTTAGAATATGGCTTTTTTGCTTTTGCTTTTGCTTGTGCAAATAATGGAACTTGAACTCAGAGCCTCATGGTTTCCCCCTTTATCTCCCTCCCCATCCCCCCTCCCATCCCAAGCCTGGAGCTCCATGTGAGCCATAGCTCCACTTCTGGTATTTAGGTGGCTTATTGGAGATAAGAGTCTCATGGACTTTCCTGTCTGAGCTGGCTTTGAACTGTGATCCTCAGATCTCAGCCTCCTGGGTGGCTGGCCCAAGCATGAATGCCAGTATTCTGCAAGATGTGTGTAGGGAGTGTGAATCGCTTTCTCCCCTGCTGCTTACCAACAATTGTAACTTCTTCTCCAGAGTATATTCTGCCTTGCAGAATTTCAGCTCTTTTATCCCAAATCCTTGCAGAGAGGGGAGGAAGAGCAGATAGTGGACTGAACACCTGGGAAGTCTAGAGATGTCCCATTGTCAGGGGGAGTCTCTCCCTCAGCCAGTCTCCTAGCAATGGCCCCAGAGAAAAGATTAATCTGGGGGATCACAGCCAACCCTAGAAGAAGTCACCATTCTCCATTGCTTGGCATCTGGTCACAGAGACAACCTCCCTGTACCCAGTGCCCACCCAGGAATCATGCCTCATGGGGAGGAGGGAAAGGGCACACATCAGGGCTGGATGATATTGTCAGCATTGGCCATTGTCCCCTGGTTTGGCCTCGATCCCTGAGATGGCTATGAAACCAGAGCTAAATTTGAGGGGAGCCACGGTCTCTGGGATGGGAGGGGAAGAGGTCAGGTGAAAAGAATGACAAAGAACACAGTTGATCCAAATTCCAAGAAACCAAACAGCCAGTTCTACCAATGGGTTTCCAGAAAACAAGCCCAAGGCCTTCAAGCAGGCCCCAGCTCAGGCTTGAGCTGACCCAAATAATTATCTGCTTGATTGCAGCCAGGAGGGGCAACATTTGAAGTAGAATAAGCGAAGGAGATTTGGAAGATGAGCCACGAGCCATCCTCCAAATCACTGATGGCCGAAAACACAAAGTAAGCTAAATGTATGATTGTGTGTGTGTGTGTGTGCATGCGTGAATGTGCACGTGGGGCCTGAGTCTTGAACTCAGGGCCCGGATGCTATCCTTGAGCTTTTTCATTCAAATCTAGTGCTCTACTACTTGAACCATACCTCTACTTCTGGCTTTTTGTTGGTTAATTGGAGATAAGAGTCTCATGGATTTTCCTGCCTGGGCTGATCTGGAGCCCCTATTCTCAGATCTCAAATTCCTGACTAGCTGAGTACCTGGGATTATAGGCGTGAGCCACTGACTTCCCGCTTGCCCAATTTTTTACAGGAGGTAGTGGGGTTTGAACTCAGAGCCTCATGCTTATTAGGCAGGTGCTCTTCTGCGGAGCCAAATTCCTGCCATTTTTTTGCACGGGTTATTTTGAGATACAGTCTTAGTTTTTGTCTTGGACCACAACCCACCTATTTGAAGCTGCCTATCATAGCCGGGATGACAGGCATATACCACCATGCCCAGCTTCTCCATTGAGACAGAATCTAATGGACTTTTCTGCTTGGGTTGGCCTGGCACCAGAGTTTCTTATGATGGAGAAGGGCTGGGGATCTCATAGGTTTGCCTGGGCTGGCCTCCAAATGGGATCCTTCCCAGCTCAACCTCCCAAATGGTTAGGATGAGAGGCATGAACCACTAGCACCCCCTGAATGGCAGGTGCCACTGGACACATGCTGTATTTTTATTCTTCCTCTCACTGCGCATTGTCTGGATTTTGTTTTATGTTCTGCCTTTGGAAGTCCTCAAGATGGCCTCGCTCAGGAGGGCGTGAAACAAGAGAAGGCGTGTGTGGAGAAACGCAACCCCTGGGTGTTAAAAGCTCTGGAAGTCCAGGGCATCCAGGCCACTCAGGTGAGGGATGGCAGAAGATAACCTTGGGGGTTCCTCCATTGTACCCCAGGATCTGAAGCCTCAGCTGAGCCAGGGTGAGGGCAGGGGGCACCAGGAGCCCAAGCACTGAAGGGGAGGGCTTAGACTCCCACCTGAGTCCTTAACCTCTCACCACCTTCTGCCCCAATGCCCAGGCTCCACTTATCGCCGTTTTGGGTTCAGGCGGCGGAATGCGTGCACACATCGGCTTTCTCGGGGTCCTGAGTGAGTTGAAAGAACTCGGCCTATTGGACGCCATCATGTACCTGGCCGGGGTCTCAGGCTCCACCTGGTAAGTACTGAGTTTCTGGATCTGAAAATAAAGAGTATTTTCCAACACCAAAATGACAATGAGCTGGGCATTGGTGGCTCACGCCTGTCATCCCAGCTACTCAGGAGGTTGGGATCTGAGGATCATGGTTCAAAGCCAGCCCCAGGGCAGGTAAGTAGGAGACTCCAATGAACAACCAAAACACCAGAAGTGAAGCTGGGGTTCAAAAGGTAGAGTGCCAGCTTTGAGAAAAACCTCAGAGACAACACCCAGGCTCTGAGTTCAAGCCCAGGACTGGCAAAAAAAAAGAAAAGAAAGGATATCAAATACTGATATCCTTTTTTTTCAGTGTGTGTGTGCGTGCACACGCGCATGCACATACGCGCCCATTTTGAGATAGGAATCTCACAGGCTTTTCCTGCCCAGGCTGGCTTTGAACCTCAATCTTCAAATCTTGGCCTTCTGAGTTGCTGGGATTATAGGCCTGAGCTGCCAGTCCCCAGCAAGGCCTTCTTTCTTTCTTTCTTTCTTTCTTTTTTTGGGGGGTCCGGTCATGGGGCCTGAACTCTGGGCCTGGGTTCTGTCCCTCAGCTCTTCAGCTCAAGGCTAGCACTCTACCACTTGAGCCACAGCACCACTTCTGGCTTTTTTTCTTTTTGCTTATGTGGTGCTGAGGAATCAAACCCAGGGCCTCATGCATGCAAGGCAAGCGCTCTACCACTGAGCCACCTTCCCAGCCCAAGGCTTTCTTTCTTAACTACAGTACAGCAGCAGGAGCAACAGAAGGGAAAGATTCAATACCCTTCCCTAATATTGGAGACTGAGCCGCCCTGCCAACCCACATAACTCAGGAACTACACGGGTGACTGTTCAAGAGCCACTTCACCCCTAAGGTCTGAGTTTCTGCTCTTTGTTTCATTAACTCTGTTAGCCATTAATCTCATTTTCCATGTCTGCCCAGGAAAAAAAATTATGCCAAGATTGATTAGCAATGTTTGCCCTGGGTGTGGAGGTGGGTTCATAGGCACGGGTGCCTTGGCCCTGCCACCTATGGTCTTTGGAATGAGAATGTCTTTAGTAGGCTGAGTACAGTACACTGTCCCCAAACCAGGAAATCACAAAGCCTGGGTTCCAATCACCTGCACTGTGAACATAACATGGGGCAGGCCAAGGCTCCAAGTGGTCAGTCAGGGCTCTTGTGTTTTGTAGCAGATTTTTTGTGACCCAAGAAACAGGGGGTATAGAGAGGTTCCCAGTTCCTGGAAGAGCTTGTTGGTGCCCCCTGATAGTGATGATGGTGGCAGGGACACACTTGGTTCTAAACTAGGGTGATATTCTTGGCTGGGGAGGCACTATGTGCTTCAGGAGGGAAGAGAAGAGCTGGTGCTGGAGTTGCCAGTGGCCAATGATTGAAGCAACCATGTCTAGGTCATAAAACCACTCAAATTGGATGCAGTAGTTTATGCCTGTAATCCCAGCTACTCAGCAGGTTGAGATCTGAGGATTGTGGTTCAATGCCAACAGGGCAGAAAAGCCTTTGAAACTCTTTATCTCCACTAAATTACTACATACAAAAAAAAAAGCCAGAATTGGAGCTGTGTTTCAAGTGGGTAAAGCACCAGCCTTGAAGTTCAGGGACAGTGCCCAGTGCCCAGGCCCCAGGACTCACACACACACACACACACATATACACACACACACAAACACACACACACACATATACACACACACGACAGGCATTTCACCCACTAGCTTTGTTCAGTTCCTAGAGCTGCCCTCTGACCCTCTGTGTGCTGTTAGAAGCCCAAAACTATTTCTTCTTCTGCTGCTGCTTCTGCTTCTAGACTGAGACTTAAACTCCGAACCCCAGACTCTCTTTTCTGGATTTTTGCTGCTTAATTACAGAAAAGAGTCTCAGGAACTTTCCTGTATGAGCTGGCTTTGAACCACGATCCTTCCATCTCAGCCTCCTGAGTGGTTGGGATTACAGGTGTGAGCTGAGAGTTGCTGACACCTGGCTTTCCAGGGGTGATTTTACTGGCCAGAACAAATGAAAACAGTTAGCACTTCATACCCAGGAACAGGAACGTCAAAAATCCCTTCTGAGTTCTTACATGGGAAGCAGCAAGCTATTCCTCTATAAAAAAAAAAAAAAAACGCCCGGGCTTGTTTTCCGTCCCTTCTGCCCCAGCACAGCATAGAGAACTAGATGTGAAGATGGTGGATGATCTGGAAACAAACCCAGTGCAGCTTTTGTCCTGCCTGCTTGAGGTTGGGGAAGTTGCTCAACCACTCTGGGCCTCGGTATCTTCCTCTGTACAATGCAAGATGAGCTTCCTCTTCTTTTTCTTGGTTGGCTGTGAAGACAAGGTGATGGCCACATCTCTTGTCTAGAAAAATAGCAACAAAACTTGGCTCTCGGGAGTCATTCGTTCTAGCTTTGCTCTTTTTTTTTTTGTTTTGTTTTTGGTGGTGGTGGGGGCTATCCCTCAGCTCTTCAGCTCAAGGCTAGCGCTCTACCAATTGAGCCACAGCACCACTTCCGGTTTTTTGATGGTTTATTGGAGATAAGCTTGGTTCAGACTTTCCTGCCCAGTCTGGCTTTGAACTGAGATCCTCAGATCTCAGCCTCCTGAGTAGTTAGGATTACGGGCGTGAGCCACCGGCACCTGGCTTTTGCTCTCTTTTTTATTTCCTCCTGCTTATAAAATGGAAGAATCATTCCAGCAGGTGCTTAAATCCTTTCCCAAGTTTTAGCATAAATTAGTTAAGCACTTTCCCTGAGTTAATTAATGACCTCATGTTGCTCACCTTCCCTGGCTTTCCACACTTCTGATATCAGCCTGATAGTAAAAGAAGGCCCAAAGCACCCACACCTATAAGTCTACTTCTTAGCCCAGGGAAGACATTCCTATTGGATCTGAGCACATTTTCCATGCAGAAATCACATATATCACCCCACACTTTCTCTCCCCCACAGGGCCATGTCTTCCTTCTACAGCAACCATGGGGACATAGCCCATGTTGAGTCCAATCTGAAACATCGATTTGAACAGCCGGAGTGGTCCATGTCAGTCAGCATGCAGAAAGCCATAGAATCGTCCAGCTTCAAAAATTACTCTCTCACTGACTTTTGGGCCTACTTAATTGTCTCTAGACAGAGCAGAGAGGTAAGTCTGGCTGAGGTCTTCACCACATTGCCCTTATAGATGTCCCCCTAGGCATCTTGTCTAACAACTCTACCCCTCCCTACCCTGTCTCTCTCTTTCTCCAATCTCTCAGTTCCTGTCAGCTGTGGGACTTGAACTCTGGGCCTGGGCACTATCCTGGGCTTTTTAGCTCAAGGCTAGTGCTCTACCACTTTGAGCCACAGTTCCTCTTCTGGTTTTCTGGTGGTTGACTGGAGATAAAGAGTCTCACAGGGCTTTCCTGCCCCGGGTTGGCTTCGACCTGTGACCCTCAGATCTCAGCCTCCTGAGTAGCCAGGATTACGGCCACTGGCACCTGGCAACTTCTCAGTTCTTTGAGCCTGCTTGAGAAGACAGACCCCAGTTCTAGACATGGCACCCCCTGTAGGGAGGGGACCTGATGACATCTTTGTGCCCCCTAGAGCTCACTCTCCTTGGAAAAAGGAAAAGGTTGGACTCAGTCTCAACAGTCTAGGACTGTTTATTGAGGAACAGCAAGGGGCAACAACCTTCCCTAGGGATCAGAGGTTGTGCAAGGAGGTGGGGTTGGAGTTAGGCTTTTATGGGGTCTGAGAAAGGAGACAGAGGTTACTTGAGTTCAGTACAGAGGAGTAATTCATTCCCTTATGGTTAGGGAGCAGAGGGAATCATCCTACTTCCAAGGTCTCAGGCTTTTGGTGGTGGTGGTGGTCATGGGGCTTGAACTCTGGGCCTGAGCACTGTCCCTGAGCTCTTCAGCTCAAGGTGAGTACTCTACCACTTGAGCCACAGCACCACTTCTAGTTTTCTGATGGTTCATTGAAGATGAGAGTCTCATGAACTTTCCTGCCTGGGCTGGCTTTGAACCATGATCTTCAGATATCAGCCTCCTGAGTAGCTAGGAGGACAGGTGTGAGCCGCTGGCACCTGGCTTCTCAAGCATTTTTAATGTTCAAACAGCTCCACATCTGCCTTGCCTTGATGGTTTTACTTTCTCAGGATCTAATTCTCAGCCTTCTGCCATTCTAACCTCTTAACCCATTCCTGGGCGTCAGAGTTCCCTATAGGTTAGGCCCACACTGAAAAGGTTTTGTTGTTGTTGATGGTCGTGGGGCTTGAACTCTGGGCTTGGGCACTGTCCCTCAGCTCAAGGCAAGTGCTCTACCACTTGAGCCACAACTCCACTTCTGGTTTTCTAATGGTTTATTGGAGATAAGAGTCTCACTGACTTTCCTGCCCAGGCTGGCTTTGAACCTTAATCCTCAGATCTCAGCCTCTTGAGTAGCTAGGATGACAGCTGTGAGCCACCAGCACCCCATACCACACTGAAATGTGTATAGCCAGACTCAGGTCAGATTTTCCTGCCTACATCAAACATGTCTCACCATGCATACCCGGGGTTTTGCCTGACATCAGTCCCTGTGCACCTGGGATGATAGGGTGGGGTCAGTCCTCCACTCCTCGTCTCCTGCCACAGTTCCAGGACTCCTGTCTGTCCAGCCTGAAGAAGGATGTGGAGGCCGGGGCCCTGCCCTACCCCGTATTTGCGGCCATCGACAATGACCTTCATCCTGAATGGGTAAAGAAAAAAAACAAGAGTAAGTGAAAATTTGGAGGTCTGGGGAGGGAAGGAGGGAGGGAAAAGGCAAGAAAGAGTGTGCTAACCTTCCTGTCAGGAAGGTGAGGAGAAGATGAGTGCCAGAAATCACCCAGGGGTACAGGCTGATGGTGTGTGCATCAAGAGAATTATAAGACAGTATGCTTGTGAGACAGTCAAAGTGGAGGCAGGGACAGGTGTGTGTGTGGTGCGTGCATGTGTGCATGCATGTGTGCATGCGTGTGTGTGTGTGTGTGTGTGTGTGTGTGCGCATGTGCCAGTCCCCGGGCTTGAACTCAGAGCCTGGGCACTGTCCCTGAGCTTTTATGCTCAAGGTTAGTGCTCTACCACATTAACCACAGTGCCACTTACAGTTTTCTGGTGGTTTATTGGAGATAAGAATCTCACAGACTTTCCTGCCTGGGCTGGCTTTGCACCGTGATCCTTAGATCTCAACCTCCGGAGTAGTTAAGATGACAGGCATAAGCCACCAGCGCCTGGCTTACTTCCAGCTTTTTGCTGGTTCATTGACATAAAAGTCTCATAGACTTTCCTGCCTGGACTGGCCTTGTACCACGATCCTTAGATCCTAGCTTCTGAGTAACTAGGATGACAGGTATGCACCTGGGTACCCTGCTCTTTTTTTATTTTTATTTTATTTATTTTTTGGGTCGGTTGTGGGTCTTGAACTCTGGGCCTGGGCGCTGTCCCTCAGCTCTTCAGCTCAAGGCGAGCGCTCTACCACTTGAGCTACAGTGCCACTTCCGGTTTTCTAGAAGTTTATTGGAGATAGGAGTCTCACAGTCTCTCCTGCCCGGGCTGGCTTTGAACCGCGATCCTCAGATCTCAGCCTCCTGAG
>NW_012267466.1:437261-469329 GCF_000151885.1 Dipodomys ordii
CTCTGGGCCTGGGCGCTGTCCCTCAGCTCTTCAGCTCAAGGCGAGCGCTCTACCACTTGAGCCACAGCACCACTTCCGGTGTTCTGGTGGTTCACTGGAGATAAGAGTCTCACAGACTTTCCTGCCCAGGCTGGCTTTGAACCTTGATCCTCAGATCTCAGCCTCCTGAGTAGCTAGGATTACAGGCATGCACCACAGGTGCCCAGCCATTTTCCTTTCTTTTCCCCTTCTCTCTCCCCTCTTTCCCTTTTCCCCTTCCTTCTCCTCTCGCCTCCCCTCATTTGTTGAGACCAAATCTCACTCTTATAGACCAGGCTGGCCTCAAATTCACCATCCTCCTGCCTCTGCCTCCTGAGTGCTGGAATTAAAGGCATGCACTATCACACTTGGCTTAACAGTGTTCTTTGGTGACCATATTTGCCAGCTGTTGGCTAAAAAACCAATTCTAACAGGAGAATCTGTCTCATTCCAGCCTGGCCCCCTCTTTCCCTTGTGGGTATGCTTTGCGCTCTTGCTTGGCAGTGATGGCCGATTCTCGTGGCATAAATGCGCCCGCCACTGACCATTTTGAGTTAAAAATGGTAGTTTCCTCAAGGCAGGATTGGAAGAAAAGTACAAGGTCAGATCTTAGAGCTGAAATGGGGTCATCTCCAGCCCATCCTGACATCTGTTCAGTCAGTATGACCAGAGGTGTTTGTGGTTGCTGTAGAAATACTGGGCCGGGTGACTTGGGGGCTGTACTGTGCACATCCACACTCTCCCGCCTCTGCTGTCTTGCAGATATGATTTTGAGCCTGAAAGATAAATTCTGGCGCTCATCCAAGAGAGGTAAGCGTCCTGCTCAGGGAGATGGAGTCCAGTGTCACGGGCGGCCACTCATTCGGTGCTGCCTGCTGCCCTGCCAGTGTGGGCTGCTTCTCACACTGCATTCAGAACCACTGTGCATGTGCACCTCAGCACGCATGCGCTGCACACAGGCCGTCTTTGACAGAGGCTAGGCATGGGGGAGGCGGGGCTCTGCCTTCATGGATGGCCCTGTGCCCTCATCACAGGACTACGTTAATGATCCCAGGGGCAGCTTGGCCAAACAACAAAATAGCCTATCTGCAAGATAACTAGAGCCCAATAAAGAAAGAAAGGAAAAGGCCAGGCAGCACGGCAGGGCGGCTGCACCGCCTCTGGGGTCTCATGCAGGGATGGGCGCTCCCACCCTCAGCCTCTTTGTGAGTTTGGGTCTTTGTGATGGTGATGGACTGAAAGGTGTTTGTTTATCAGTTTGGTTTGTTTTGGACAGGTCTGGAAAGGAATGATGAAGAAGAGATCAGTCAATATACGCTCAGTGTCCCAGGTTGGGAAGGGGCCCGGGCAGTGTGGCACTCGCTCTCCCTGGTGTCTGGGTCCCTAGAAGGAAACGGGAAGAGAGTGAAGGGGAAGGGAGGGGTTGGCACAGGGGTGAGGGGAAGAGGGGGAAGTTGGGCAGGGGTGGGAGGAAGAAGATATTGGGCAGGGGTGAGGGGAAGAGGGGACCCTGGACAGGGGTGAGGAGAAGAGGGAGAAATTGGGCAGGGGTGAGGGGAAGAAGGGGAAATTGGGCAGGGGTGAGGGGAAGAGGGAGAAATTGGGCAGGGGGGAGGGGAAGAGGGGGGAGGAATTGGGCAGGGGTGAGGGGAGGAGGGGGAAGCTAGGTAGAGATAAGGAGAAGAGGGGGAACCCTGGGTAGGGGTGAGTTCCCAGCCTGGTCCCGAGAGCTCTGACCTAACTGAGGGAGGTTGCTGGGCTTCTGGTCTCAGCCAAGACAATCCTGGGCAAGCAGGGCAGGGAGGGAGTGTCCCTCAGCCACCTCCCAAGGAGGGGGCAGGGGCGAGCTGGCGATGGCCTCTGGGTGTCCTCACCGGGAGAATCTCTTCCGTCTTAACAGAGATAGCTAGAGAAGCGTTAGACGTAGAAGGTTTGCTCCTGGACTTCCTGGTGACTTACAAAACAGACCCAAAGGCGCCGGGCCTTCCGGAGATGATCCAGGCTCTGAGTCAGGCCCTGAATGCCATCCCAGGTTTGTGCACTGGCTTGAGACTTTGGAGGCCCATGGGGGCAGAGACAGAGATGGCGGGGGCAGGAAGGCATGGTCTGAGGGTGACCCAAAGGGAAAGCGTAAATAAAGGATAGGAGGACTGGGGGGGTGGGGAGGGGAGGAAGCGTGGCTAGCCCAAATTTGTCCAACATCTGTAGTCAAAGCCACATGCAGTAGATCTGTGCATAAGATGGGCTTGTGTGCCCAACAGGGGATGGGAGGTGGTCTGTGGGTTGCTGCTTGTTGCTGTAGGTTATATAAGGGAGGCATGTGATTTTTCTGTGCCCCCCCATAGTTCTCCATCCATATGATGATAAAGAATCCATAGACCCTTCTAGAAATGTGGCCTTGGTGCTAAGCACTGAGAAGTGAGTGGGGTCTCGAGGCCCAGGAGCAGGCAGAGGAGAGAGGAAAGTCAAGACTTCTGTGCTGGGGAAAAGGGGAAGGGAGCCTGAAGAAGGCCCCCATGGCAGGAGGAGGAGCTGGGGCATCATGGGAGATGAAGTAGAGCAGGCTTGGGCGAGGGTTGGAGCTGGTGACCTGGACCCTAGTCTGTCCCCAATCATCTCTGTTTCTTGGGGACAGAGGATGGGCCTGAATATGCGGAGAAGATGCTGAAGTGGGAGACCATGTCTGAGGAGGAGCAAGGCCAGTTCCTACAGTTAGTGGTACATTCTTTGACACAGCTAAGAAGGCAGCCTTCCCAGTACATTAGCCTGGGTAAGTGCCCCCCATCCTCTTTCTTCCCCTCTCTCAGCCCCACAGGGGAGGGGAGCCTACTGGGGGGCAACCAACTGTCCCTTTTTGTATGTGTGGCCATGTTGGGGCTTGAACTCAGGGCTTGGGCGCTGCCCCTGAGCTCTTTTGCTCAAGGCTAGCACTCTGCAACTTTAAGCCACAGCTCCACTTCTGGATTTCTGGTGGGTCATCGGAGATAAGAGTCTCTGGTGGATTTTTTCCTGCCTCGGCTGGCTTTAAACCTCAATCCTCAGATCACAGCCTCCTGAGTAGCTGGGATTAAAGGCGTGAGCCACCAGGCTCCCATCCGGCTGTGTGTCCCCTCTTCACATCTGGGACATCCTGAGTTGCTAACATGGCAACAAGGCTGGGGGACACAGAGGGGAACAGATGTCCACATCCCCGTGGAAACAATACATAGTAGATCCATTGAGGCAGACGCATGAGAGGCCAGTCCCACTTAGGCCAAACAGATAGACAGAGGGGAGAGAAGTTTGGAGAGTGGCTGGTACAGATGAGGGACAGCACAGACAACTGCTTTCTATGGCCACTGCCTGTCACCCCGCCTCCACTCCTGCCAACCTCTGAGCCTCCCTTAAAAACTAACCCAAGGAAGCAGGGCACCAGTGGCTCACGCCTGTAATACTAACTACTCAGGAGGCTGAGATCTGATGATCCTGATTCAAAGCCAGCCTGGGCAGGAAAGTCTGTGAGACTCTTATCTCCAATAAACCACTCAGAAAACCAGAAGTGGTGCTGTGGCTCAAGTGGTAGAGCACTCACCTTGAGCTGAAAAGCTGAGGGACAGTGCCCAGGCCCATAGTTCAAGCCTCATGACTGACAAAACAACAACAAAACCCAAGGCCCGGTGTTTGATCAGACACACACACAAAGGCCTTCCTGCCAGCAAATGCACAACTCTCTCTGCAGGAATGCACATTTACTTGGGTAAAACCAATCTATTGGTTTGTCTGTTATCCAATTTCAGGAATGAGTCCAATGTTTGTTGTTGTTGTTCGGTGGTGCTGGGGTTTGAACTTAGGAAGAGTTCGCTATCTCTCCTGAACCTAACCTAACTGAATATGACCTACCCCATTCCTCCCGTGCCCCCCCACCCCGCCCACCCCCCGCCCAGTCAACCTGTATTTTCTAGGGTCCCACGGCTGTAGTCTTAGGTCAGGGCCTCTGTCCTTGGCCTGCAGATAGGTGGCCACCCATCCCTGTGCCCTTCTCCCCTCTCCCCCTGTCCCACCCAACTCCTAAATCTTGCTCCTAAGTCCTGAGTTAGGACCACATACTTTTTTTTTTCTGGTCCTGGGGCTTGAACTCAGGGCCTGAGCACTGTCCCTAAGCTCCTTTTGCTCAAGGCTAGCACTCTACCACTTGAGCCACAGCACCACTTCCAGCTTTTTCTGAGTAGTTTATTGAAGATAAGACTCTCACAGGTTTTCCTAACCAGGCTGGCTTCAAACCACAATTCTCAGATCTCAGCCTCCTGAGTAGCTGGGATTATTGGCGTGAGCCACTCAGAGCCCAGCTCAGGACCACATTTTTTTTTTTTTTGGTCAGTCATGGGGCTTGAACTCTGCGCCTAGGTGCTGTCCCTCAGCTCTTCAGCTCAAGGCTACTGCTCTACCACTTGACTCACAGCACCACTTCTGGTTTTCTGAGTGGTTCATTGGAGATCAGAGTCTCACAAACTTTCCTGCCTGGGCTGGCTTTGAACCATGACACTCAGATCTCAGTCTCCTGAGTAGCTTGGATTACAGGCATGAGCCACCAGCACCGGCTAGGACCACATTCTAAGTTAGGATCAGCCTACATTCTTCTACCTAAAGGTGTTGTGTCCACATCCAGTTCCCCTCCCTGCCCCCCATCAGTATTTCAGAGCTTCCCCTGAGGGCCTTGGGGTTAGATTGGGGGGGTTGGGAGATATTTAATCCATGACACTCACCTTAGCCCTATCCATTTCTCTCTCTAGGATCATGGATGGACACTGTATCTTTTCTGAACAAAACCATAGCGTGCTTTTGGAATTGGGAATGGGGGACAGTTTACAACTTCCTCCATGAAGGTGGTGAGGAAGCCTTCTCCCTGTCTCTTGTTGGGTTGAGAGTTTAAGGGATCCAGGTAGCAGGTAGCAGGACTTCCTGGATGGGTCTGAATGGAGTGGCTTCCCTGGGGGGATGGGGGAGGTGGCCAGGTTCAGGTGGGGTTGCTTAATAGAGACCTGAGGCTTCATTGGCATTGATTGATACCATCAAGAAAGGCCCAATCTCTGAAGGATGGGTGGTTCCTATATCTGAAAGACCCAATCCCTGAAGAGTGGGTGGTTCCTAACATTGGAAAGGCCAAATCCCTAAAGGGTGGGTGGTTCCTGACATTGGAAAGGCCCAATCACTGAAGGGTGGGTGGTTCCTGATATTGGAAAGGACCAATCCCCAAAGGGCAGGTAGTCCTGACATTGGAAAGGCCCAATCCCTGAAGAATGGGCATTTTTTTCTCTGTCCTCAATCTGAATTCCTTGTTGGCAAGCCCTCAAATCTGTCTTTGTGGGGTAGTTTTTCTTTCATTAGCTGACCTGTTTGTCAGGAGAGAATTGACTCTGGTCTCTAGAGTGTCCTAAGGCCCATTTACAATCTCCATTGTTCTCACAGCTGACAATCATGCCTCTGAAGGCCCTGCCAAGCCCTGCACCCTGGTTTGTGATAAGAGGAACCTGGGCAATTTGAGTCTGGTGCCTTGTTGCTTTTATTCCACAAAAGGTGCAATGCCAAACTGTCCCACTGGGTCAAGGCTGGGCACGGCTTGAGAAACCGCATTAGTCTGTGCTGTGTTTCTATAACAAAAGACTTTATAAAGAAAAGAGGTTTGAAAGTCTTCTTTTTTTTCTTATTATGAAGGTGAGGTACAGAGGGATTATAGTCACCCCTTCTCTTGCTCCCTCCCAGTTTTTCCCTTCCATCCCCACCCACAAGTTGTATAGCAGTTCATTTTCCATAGTGTCTAGTGAGTTCCACTGTTGCATTTGTTCACCCTTTGTCCCCCCTCCTCCATTTCTATGTGGAGGTTGAAAGTCTTAAGATTGGGTGCCCCCTGTCCGCTTGGCTTTTGGTGAGGGTCTCCTTGGATAAAACAGCAAAGCAGCGGAAAAAGAGACAGCAATGTGCAGAAAGGGTTTGGTGGGTGACATGAGCAGCTTGCTTTTCCAGAAGCTAATCCACTCCACCAACCAGCTCAAGTCCCTTCCAATGCAGGCTCTTCGGGTGCTTCCACCCCCTCTCCCCTGCCCTGGGGATCAAGCTTCCAGGACATGAGACTTATTTCTTTTTTGGGGGAGTCACAGTCATGATACACCCAAACCACAGCAGGGTTGAACGCTGGCTGGACCTCAGCCCTCCCCTTCCTTCCCTCCCCCACCCCACCCTGCTTGTCTTGTGGCATTTCTGGCTGGGCAGGAGGTTGTCTGGCTCTGTTTATGCACAAAGCCGTTCATGTATATCCAGGCTCCGGTCTTAGCATAGATCTTGGGGGTACAGAATCACCAAGATGCTTCCTCCTAGTCTCCGCCAATGACAAGATAGCCCAGGAGATGTGTAACCGGAAGCTCCTTCACCTGGTGGATGCTGGCTTGGCCATCAACAGTGCCTATCCCCTCGTCCTGCCCCCGGCACGGGACATCCAGCTCATCCTCTCCTTCGACTTCAGCGCTGGGGACCCTTTCGAGGTAACAGGGAACAGTCTGAGAAGGGATCTGGGCCTGGGTAGAGGCAGAAGGCTGGTGGAGAGGTGCTGGCTGAGGGCCCAGAAAGTAAATCCCCTCATCATCAGGTCTGAAGGGATCTTGATATCACCATCCCAACAGCCTAAACCTAAGTCCAGCCAGCCAGGGCCTTCCTGGACCCCTCCTCCAGGCAGGAGTTCTGCCACTGTTGGGGTCCTGCCTCTACACCCACAGTAGCTTGGTCTGTCTCTGCTCCATGGAGATAATTAGCCCTTGGTCCCATGGGGCCAGGCCTGTGGACACTCAGCATCGTCCCACAGAACCTGGGGGATGTGATCTGTTGCAAGAAACATGAACCCCACTTCCTAGCCCACTCCCCACAACTCTGCTGTGGATCTGAACTCTTTCCCTGAGGCTCCAGTGAGGGCCACAAGCCTCAGGGAACTGAAGGACCACCCCTGACTCAGGTCCATGTGGCCCCCTCTTGCAGACTGTCCTGGCTACCGCTGACTATTGCAAGCAGCATGGGATCCCCTTCCCCCCTGTGGACAAGGCCAAGCTGAAGCAGTGTGCTGAGGCCCCTGATAGCTGCTACATCTTCAAGGGGGACACTGGACCCACTGTGATGCATTTCCCCCTCTTTAACCAATGCAACTGCAAAGGTGAGAAGACCTTTGCTTGGCTTCTAGGGTTGTGCTATGCCTTGGGGACATCTGGTCGACCTTCAACATGTAAAGGTCAGAGAGCAGAATGCCTTCCTCCTCCACCTCATCCACATCTGGTTCCCCCATCTTATGTGTTTCTTCTGCCTGTGATTGTCCCCCCCTTCCACCTTCAACATGAGGTTCCAGGTGAACAGGTGATAGAGGCAAGTTCTTCTTCTACCTGCCCTCCCCCACCCCATGGCCTCCTCTCCTCCAGACTCCTGAGAGACCCCCAGTAGGAGATGAGCATGCCTATGGTTGCCTTTTATGTCATGCATCTTTCTGGGCCACCTGCTCTGTGTCTGCCCACCATGGTTAATAATTGAGTCTCAACAGACCAACATAGAAAATGGGCTCACCCCTCAGGTGGAGGCAGGCACTTTGGGTTATGAATATAGAGCTAGTCATAATGGAAGTTTGATTTGTGAAGTAGGGGCCAGATCGGTTTGGTCCTCAGAACTATATACCAGTCTCCAGTTTAAATGGACACCATCGGAAGGCCTTGTTGTCCATCCTACTGAGGAGACATTGTCCCTCCCACTTTAATGTAGATGATATTGAGGCTTGGAGAAATAAATACGGCACGTTCAAAATCTCTGACACCTACACGTTGGAGCTGGTGCAGGATCTTCTGGACAAGGCCAAAGAAAATGTGCGGAACAGCAAGCAGAAAATCCTTGACACGATCAAGGAGATGATGGAATAGGTATGGGTCCAGAATGGCTCCTCCCCCTGTGCTTACAAGAAATCATCTGTCAGAGGAGAACTTGGTTGGTTTTGTTTTGTGCTGGTCTTGGAGCTTGAACTCAAGGCCTGAGTGCTGTCCCTGAACTGTTTTTTTTTTTTTTTTTTAACTCAAGTCTAGCACTCTATGAGCCACAGCCCTACGTCTGGCTTTTTGCTGGTTCATTGGAGATAAGGGTTTCAAGGACTTTCCTTGCTGGTCTGGCTTTGAATCACAATCCTCAGAGTAGCTAAAATGACAGGTGTGAGCCACTAGCACTAGCCTTTGCTTGCTATTTTGTGCCAGTACTGGGGCTTGGGGTTTGAACTCAGGGCCTTCTACTCTTACTCAGCTTTGTGTTTTTGTTTTTGTTTTTCCCCTCAAGGCAGGTGCTCTACCACTTGAGACACACCTCCACGTGGGCTGCTTCTTATTTCTCCACAGTAATGGGACTTGAACTCAGAGCCTTGCACTCCACTCACTGAGCCCATTCACTGTAGTTGTGGTTTTCACATAGGAACTTGGCCCTTTGAGTTGGGTTGAGTTCACTGCCTTCAGTTCAAGCCCCAGTACCAGTATGCACACACACACTGTAATAACCCGTGAGTGAGAAAACCCATGGAGGTACAGCTAAAGGTGACAAGGGAATTTTATTTTTTTTAATTTTATTTATTTTATTTTTTTTGGGTCCGGTCGTGGGGCCTGAACTCTTGGCCTGGGTGCTATCCCTCAGCTCTTCAGCTCAAGGCTAGCACTCTACCACTTGAGCCACAGCTTTTTTTTTTTTTTGCTTATGTGGTGCTGAGGAATCGAACCCAGGGCCTTAAGCATGCAAGGCGAGCACTCTACCACTGAACCAACTTCCCAGCCCCGACAAGGGAATTTTATTAGTTCATCTGCAACCCTGTCTTGAGTTACCTCAGAACTAGGAGTAGCTGCAACCTCCAAGGGGGCAAGTTTATTTTTTCCTTTTGACTCTTTCCCATAGGCCTCTGATTCTCCAACTCTGCGGGCCTCCTGGCTCTTCACAGGCCTTTCCACCTCTCTTCTGGCCCAGGTCTTTTCTCAGGCTGGCCCTGGCTTCCCTGGGCTTCTCTTCCAGCCTGGGTCTGTCCTCAGGCCAGCCTAGGTCCCAGGCCTCTCTGCCAGAAAGAGTGTCCTTGGGCCTGGCAGGCAGGCCCAGGCCTCTCCATGGGTCCGGGTCTCCTCTCAGGCCAGCCCGGGCTTCCCTAGGCCTCTTTGGGCCAAGGTCTCCCCTCAGACTGTCCCAGGCTTCCCCGGGCCTCTCCACTGGCCTGGGTCTCCTCAGGACTCTCTTCCAGCCGGGATCTGCCCTCAGGCCAGCCTGGATCTCCTTAGGCCTCTTGGCCGGCCCAGGTCTCCATTCAGGCTGGCCCAGGCTCTCCTCTGGGTTGAGGAGAGTAAGGTACTGCTCAGCTCTGGGGGACTGGTCTCTCCCCACGTGTCTCTTGTGTCTTTCTCTTCTCTATCTCCTCCCCCGAAGCCCCTCCTCCCAAGCCACCCTTTGACATCCGGCCCCCCCAGCGGCCTGGCGTGCATGGCAGTGACATCAGCGTAGAGCGGGACTTCCCGCCCCACAGGTTCTCCCAATACACACACAATACAAATAGACCTGTGTGTGTGTGTGTGTGTGAATTAGTGTAAGCATTCGCCTGGCATGTTTGATCGACTTGGTTCCATCCCTAGTTCTGTGCCCAAAAGAAAAATGTCCAAGTCCTTTTTCTCCCTCTCTTCCTCTCCAGATCCTGCTCTAAGTCATCCTAACGCCTCTCAGCAGCGCTCCAAGAACATCTGGGCCCAGGAGCCCTGATTCAGACCCCCATCCCCCTCCCAACCCAGCTCCCCCCTCCCAACCCAGCTCCCCCCCACCCCAAACCCAGAACCCTCTCCCCTCCCAAGCCCCTCCCCCTCCTAAATCCAACACCCCTTGCTTCTCTCACACAGCCCCACCTCTGCTTTCAGGATGCTGTGACGAAAAGCTAATTAAAGCTAGTTCATAATCATCTTTCCTTTGGCGTCGTGGTGTTTTTTGCCCCCTGCTCCCCTACTCCGTTAATTCCTTTGGGTTCTCACGGATTTTTTGCCCCCTTGGGTTCCCCACCTGCGGGACTTGCTGCTAGCTTCATGGTGGACCGGCCCCAGCACCCAGGCCATGTGCTAGGCCAAGCACCTCCTCCCACCACTCCCCAGCAGTTGGGAAATGAAGGGGTGGAGTCAGAGTTGCACAGAACCAGGGCCACAAGCCTGGGCCCACCTAGCCTCTGCTTCCTATTTCACCACCGAGGCCCCATCCAGTGTGGGGCCCTTGACAGTGTGACTCCTCTAGAAACTAAGCAGGGGTGTCCCCATGGAAGTGTATTTACCACCCCCAGGGGGCAGCACCTCTGTTGATCTCCCATTGAGCTCCACATCACTGAGGACCAAGTTCCCAACATGGCCCTCAACACTGAAACCATGTCCAGAGCACAGCACCCTCAGGGCTGTCACCCTGAGTGGGAATATGGTTCCTCCCATGTCAGATTGCTCCCTCCACTCCCCCCCACACCCCCCCTCAGCATGGACACCCTCCTCACACTTCTGTGCTTCACCCCCTATCCTCCTCTGCCACGTTGCTCTTCCCTCTAAATTATCCAGGAAGACCAGAAGAGAAGCTGGGTACCAGTAGTTCATGCCTGTAATCCCAGCTACTCAGGAAACGGAGATCTGAGGATCCAGCCAGGCAGGAAAGTCCATGAGATGCTGATCTCAATGAACCACCAAAAAGTCAGAAGTAGAGCTGTGGCTCAAGTGGTAGAGCACCAGCCTTGAGTATAAAAGCTCATGGACAACGCCCAGGCCCTGAGTTCAAGCCCCAGGATGGGAACACCCCCCCCACACACACACAAAGCAGAAGGGAAGGGCTGGGCAGTGAAGGGAAGCACACTCACACCACTTGGCTGAGTCATGGTTCTTTGAGGCCAGAGGTCTGATCCTGTCCATCTTTTGTGGCCCAAAGGCTAGGCTGAGCGGAACATGGCTGCTTCAGAGAGGTGGGGTGAATGGGGATGTGCCCTCACCCTCGCTCTAATCCCTATCATTTCTGTACAAGCTCCCCAATTCCATCCTGGGGATAAAAGAATCTCCTAGCCTCACACTGGCTCCCCTGCCTCCACCCCCTTCCCCCGCCCCCATCCTCCTTCTAGCCAGATGGGGAGGCCAGGGCTCTGATCCTGCCCTGAGATTTCTCACCCAGCTGTCACAGTTCTGTCACACAGGGACCCATACAGCCAGGCCAGCAGAGGCCAGCGGGAAGGAGGATCGCCCTGGACCGCAGCCTCCGCCCAGCCCGCACATCCTCCATGCAGATCCCCATGGGCCCCGCCTGCATCTTCCTGAGGAAGGGCATCGCAGAGAAGCACCGGGTGAGGAGACCCGGGGAGGGGACCGCAGGGGAACACCAAGTGGGGGGAATAGGGGGCCATGGTAGTGTCCCCATGGAGATGTCGCCATGGTAGTGATGGCCCTGCCGCCTGGCCTGGCCCTGGGTTTTCTGTTCCTACAGAACAACTCCTGAACTTGGCGATTGTTTCACTCCCATTCTACTGGGGGAGGGGGGACTGAGTCATGAAGTCTTTGCTTTGAGCTTATGCAATGCATGATTAGCAGGACAAGGTTGGTTTGTATCCCAGGTGAAGCTTTGAGGTCCCTGAAAAAGAGAGGAAAAGGAAGGAGGAGGGATGGGATGGTGTGGGAGACAGAAAGGCCGGAGAGCTGGGGCCAGGCTCCGAGCACAAAGAGAGTCAGTGCAAGGAGGACAGGGGCTGGCCAAGTACGGTTGGCTGGTCTGTCATCCCACCCACTCAGAAGGCAGAGATTGGGAGGATCATGGTTTGAAGCCAGCCTAGGAAAAATGTTAGCAAGATCACCTCCGCCTTCCCCCATCTCAAAGACTAAGGCAGGTGTGTTGGGAAGGCCTTAGCTGGAACAGAATCAAAGCAAAAAAAAAGGGGTCTGGAGTGTGGGTTATGTGGTAGAATTTTTGCATAAATAAACTCTGAATTCTATCTGAGGAGGGAAGGAAGGAAGGAAAGGAGGGAAGGAAGGAAAGGAGGGAAGGAGGAAGGAAGGAAAAAAGGAAGGAAGGAAGAAAAGAAGGAAGGAAGGGAAGAAGGAAGAAAGGAGGAAGGGAAGGAAGGGAGGGAAGAAAGGAGGGAGGGAAAGACAGAAGAAAGGATGGAAGGAAAGGAAGGAAGGAAAGAAGGAAAGGAAGAAAGAAGGGAGGGAGGGAAGAAGGAAGCAGAGAGGGGAGGAAGGAAGAAGGACAGGGAGGGAGGGAAGGAAAGAAGGAAGGAAGGAAAGAAGGAAGGAAGGAAGGTGCCGCGGACCGGGTTCTGTCGGGACGATGGAGAACACCTAGGGGAGGAACCTGGAATAGGATGGGGAGATGGCAAACAGACAACTCACACACATTAGGAGTGGATGCTGAGTGCTGAGTGCTGAGTGCGATTTAATGCAGAGGATACCATAAGAAAGGGCAAAAGGTTACACAATCTTGCTGCAAGGCTTCGTTCTTGGATGGTCACCAGCTGGTCGCCTGAAAGGGCAAAAGTTTACACAATCTTGCTGCAGGGCTTCATTCTTGGGTGGTCAACAGCTGGTAGCCTGAAAGGCACTTGTTTCCGGCTTATCTCTAAGAAATATAATGGGTTTCGACGTTTGTCACCATTTAACCATTATCTTATTTTTATAGAGGCCTTAATTGTCCCATAGGATTTTTCCTTCCTGTTCCTTCTTTAATAATAAGCACCAAGGAGACTTAGATCTAGCAAGTCTCTTAGTAAATGAGAGAGTAGTAGGAAGTTTTTTCTCCTAAGTAGTTATCTCAGTAATTGCCATACATTCCTTCTGTTCTAGTTGCCCTACAGCTTCTTGTAAGTTTCTTACAAACAATTCCTTCTGCTGAAGTGACTTCGTGAAACCCCCAATACTTTTATATTTGCTTATGGCTTGTCTACTAGCCTCTATAAGAGGGGTTTCAGGGTAGCACTTAACTCCAGTGAGTTAGTCATATTTTTAAGACACTCATCAGATATTGGAGTCGTCAACACTCTTAAGAAAGAGCTTTGTATAGGGAAACGTTGACAATGAGCAAGTACAAAGAGCAGTAGAAACAGTAAAAGATTAATAGGCACTCTTATGAGGAAAAGATAGGCAGAAGCACATCTTTTCCAGGGGTTTTGCCAGCCTTTTCCCAGGAGTAGGCCTCTTAGAAGCCCTATTCTCCGAGGTAGACTTCGGTGAAGTCCCAAAACTTGGAGATAGGTTTCTGTAAAGCCCCATTCTCTGAGGTAGACTCCAGTGAAGTCCCAAAACTCAGAGATAGGTCTCTGAAGCCCCTATCATGGTCTGATAGATGGTTTCCCATGCTAAGCAGACTCCACTGGAGTCGGCGTGGCAGGAAGGGACAGGAAGAAGGAGGAAGGAAGGAAGGAAGGAAGGGACAGGAAGAAGGAAGGAGGGAGGGAATGAAGGAAAGAAGGACATGGAGGGAGGGAAGGAAAGAAGGAAGGAAGGGAAAAAGGGAAGGAGGAGGGAGGGAAAGAAAGAAGAAAGGAAGGAAAAAAAGGACAGGAAGAAGGAAAGAATGAAGGAAGGAAGGAAAGAAGGACATGGAGGGAGAGAAAGAAAAGAAGGAAAGAAGGAAAGAAAGAAGGAGGGAGGGAGGGAAGGAAGGAAGACAGAAAGGAGACAGGAAAGAAGGAATACAGAAGGAAGACCGGAAAGAAGGAAGGAAGGAAGGAAGGATCTATAGAATTTCTTGGGGGCCAGTAGGTCTGGAGGCCCAGCCCCTGTGGTGCCAGAAGCAGCCAGAGCACTGATGGCTGGAAGTTGCCCGAGGTTTCTGGGTGCCATGCACACTAATCCCACTCGGGGGCTGAGGCCTGGGGAGCAGACGTAGTCTGAGGAACCCAGTGGGACACCAAGGGGACAGCGGTGGCTGGGTGTCAGGACCATGGGGTTCTCTGGCCTGGGCTTGGTCTAAGAAGAGGGCAATCTGTGGTGAGTCCCCTCAGCCCTCTACCCTGCCTTCCCTGCTGTGAGGCAGGCATAGTGGCCTTTATCAGCCCTGGGGAGGCCAGAGGGCAGAGGCCGTCTGGAAGGGAGGCTCCGACTCCACCGGGTCTTTGATCCACTCAGTGCAAGGAGAGTTGTTGGCCTGGGAAAGGCAGAGGGAGGGATTGGGGACTCAAAGATGGGGGACGAGGAAATGCCAGGGAGGGGATTGGGAAGGGGGGAGGGGGGGTTGGCAGGAGGAAGAATGATAGAAGCAGGAAAAAGGTGAGCTGGGATTTCTGATTCTCCATATTCCTCCCCTGCCTTCTTTCCAGGAGAGACCCCTGGGGCAAGATGAGATTGAAGGTAAACCCTCCCCGCTCAGATGTCCGCTGCTCAGTCTTTCCTCCATCTCAGTGTAAAGTCCTTCCTGGGAAAATCTCCCATCCCTCTGTCTCTCTCTTCTCACCTGCAGGTTTGTAGATCTTGTTCTACAAAACCGATTTATTTGCCAGGCACTAGTGGCTCACGCCTGTCATCCTAGCTCCCAGGAGGCTGAGATCTGAGGATTGCAATTCAAAGCCAACCCTGGGCAGGAAAGCCCATGAGATTTTTATGTCCAATGAACGACTAGAAAACCGGAAGTGGCACTGTGGCTCAGGGGGTAGAGTGCTTGCCTTGAGCTGAAGAGCTGAGGGACAGTGCCCAGGCCCAGAGTTCAAGCCCCATGACTGAAAGACAATTGTTGTTTTTCTTTTTTCTGATCCTTAAGTAGTTACACTAAGGGGTTTTAATACAGCATGTCCACTGTGAAACATAATGCATCCTAGGCAATGTCACCATTTTTTTTCAACATTGAAAAATTAAAAAATCCCCTCTGATTGTGCTTGTGACCACCCCATTCTTCTCCCTGAACCTGCAGAGCTCCGGGAAGCCTTTCTGGAGTTTGACAAGGACCGGGACGGCTTCATCTCGTACAAGGACCTGGGGAATCTCATGCGGACGATGGGCTACATGCCCACCGAGATGGAGCTCACCGAGCTGGGCCAGCAAATCCGCATGAACTGTGAGACCAGGGGCGGGGGTGTGGGGGGGGGTCACAGAGGGTGGGATTGGAGGGCAGGCGTTGTAATCCATCCCAGCTACTCAGGAGACTGAGATCTGACAGCTGAGATTCTTCTCTCCAATGAATCACCAAAAATAAAGCCAGAAGTGGTTCTGTGGCTTAAAGTGGTAGAGCGCCAGCCTTCAGTATAAAAGCTCAGGGACAGCTCCTAGGCCCTGAGTTCAAGTCCCAGGACTGGTTCCTCCTCCCCCTCGAGCTACCCCCCCAAAAAAAACACAAGAATGCAGTGACAAGAAGATGGGAGCTTTTCCTTTTTTTTTTGCTGGTCCTGGGGCTTGAACTCAGGGCCTGGGCACTGTCCCCGAGCCTCTCTGTGCTCAAGGCTAGTGCTCTACCCCTTGAGCCACAGCGCCACTTCTGGATTTTTCTGTGCCTGTGATACTGAGGACTCGAACCCAGGGCTTCATGCATGCTAGGCAAGCACTCTACCACTGAGCCACCTTCCCAGTCCTGGAAGCTATTTCTTAAACTGCCCTGAAGGGCAGAGCGAAGGGACAGAAGACTGAGGCACAGAACCCTTCTGACCTCGCCTCTGCTGTCCCCAGTGGGTGGCCGCGTGGACTTTGAGGACTTCGTGGAGTTGATGACCCCCAAGCTGCTGGCAGAGACAGCGGGCATGATCGGCGTGCAGGAAATGCGGGACGCCTTCAAGGAAGTGAGCGAGTGGGGGAAGGGGTGCACATGTGTGCCCAGGTGTGTTGGGTGTGTATGCTTGTGCACACATGGGGATGTACATGAGTGTGGTGGTATGTACATGAGTGCACACACACGTGTGTGTTACGTGCGGGTATATATGGGTGTACACTCCTGTTTATATTGTGTGCTGGCCCCGGAGTTTGAACTCAGGGCCACCTTTGCCACCACCGCTGCTCCTGACCCAGCCCTCTGGTTGTGTCCAGTTCGATGCCAACGGAGATGGGGAGATCACACTGGGGGAGCTGCAGCAGGCCATGCAGAGGCTCCTGGGGGAGAAGCTGACCCCCCGAGAGATCGCTGAGGTGGTCCAGGAAGCTGACATCAATGGCGACGGCACCGTGGACTTTGAAGGTGATCAGAGGGTGAACCAACCTGAAATCCACTTGTAACTCCTGCGTGACTTCACAAGTCACCCTGTCCCGGTACGAGTGTGCATGTGCATGCACATGCGTGCATACTCACTGGTCCTAGGGCTTGAACTTAGGGCCTGGGTGCTGTCCCTAAGCTTTTCTGCACAAGGCTAGTGCTCTACCACTTTGAGCCACAACACCACTTCCAGTATTCTGGTGGTTCACTGGAGATAAGTCTCATGGGCAGGAGACCATGACCCTCAGATTTCAGCCTCCTGAGTAGCTGGGATTACAGGTGTGAGCCACCGGTCCTGTCCTTGATTTTCTCCAAGTGAGCACTTGGAGTTGGGAGGCAGATTTGAGAAGCATTTTCTGCATCTGTCTTGGACCTCGTCATCCCTAAGAGCTCAGTGCTGGCCATGTCAGGTTTTGTGCAAGGAAGCAACTCATCTCACCTCACACACCTCCCTGGGGGTTCTCTTTGCAGAGTTTGTGAAGATGATGTCTCGTTGAGGAGTTCCCACAAGTCCCCTCACCCGAGCAATGTGGAAAGAACACCAATGGAGGATCCCTGAAAGATGGTGGAGGGGGGCGGGGCCTGGCAGTAGTGTGGACTGAGCTTAGACTGTCAGCAGGCACTTTGCGTGGTGGCCAGAAGGGGCATCTTCAGGACTCGATGCAGAAGGACAAGATTGTGTGTGGAATATACGGGGTCCTCGGGCCCAGGGCCATTCCAAAACCTACAAAGCTTAATGGTGTCTTTTTTTTTTTTTTTGCCAGTCCTGGGGCTTGAACTCAGGGCCTGGGCACTGTCTCTTGAGTTTCTTTAGCTCAAGGCTAGCACTCTACCACTTGAACCACAGCGCCACTTCTGGCATTTTCTGTGTATATGATGCTGAGGAATCGAATCCCAGCTTTATGTGTGCTAGGAAAGCATTCTACCACTAAGCCACCTTCCCAGCCCTTAATGGTGTCTTTTCCTTCAGAGTCCTAAATCCCAGACCTGCCCAAGTTGCTTTCCCTGTGGTGGGAAAGCAGAGAGAAGTCCTGTGGGGAATTTTTGGGCAATCTGGCCAGAAAAGAAATAGTCTCTCTCTCTCTCTCTCTCTCTTTCTCTCTCTCTCTCTCTCTCTCTCTCTCTCACACACACACACACACACACACACACAGAGTCTGCCCTTCTCTTGCCAGCTTCAACCTCAGATTCTTCCCCCTCAGTAAGAATGGGGGCCACATCAGCTACAGATCCAGCAATGGGAATCTTGAGAAACTGGGTAAGAGTGGGGGCCTTGGTAAGAGAGGGGGCTGCATCAGCCACAGATCCAGCAATAGGAATTGAGAAACTGGGATGTGCACAGGGCTCATGGAGTCTTCAGCTGGGCATGGTGGCACCTACCTGTAGTTCCAGCTACTCAGGAGGCAGAAATAGGAGGATGAAGAGTTGAAAGCCTGCCCTGACACAGGTAGTAAGACTAACTCAAAAAATAACAACAATAACAACAACAAACTCTAAAGTATAAACAAAAGGGAAAAGGGCTGGGAGTGCAACTGGAGTGCTGGAGGAGCATTTTCCTAGCTGTGTGTGTGAGGCCAGGGTTCAATATAGTGTCACAGAAAAACAAAAACAAAAAACAAAAGGCGTTCAAGGCCATCATGCTGACTTCCAGGAAAACAATCTATGCTTTTCCCTTTTGACCTCAACATCACCCTGGTGTGAGATAATGGGGGATGGTAGGTTGGATTAAATCACAAACCTGGATTATAAAGGCTTAGAGCAAGCTGATCCCAGGGCACTAATCCCCTGCAAAATATCATGATACAGAGACAGAGGCGGAGGGGGGGCAGACAGACAGACAGAGACAAACAGACAGATAGACATAGAAAGACTTACAGAGATACATAGAGACATAGAGACATACTAGAAGAGACAGGCAGAGAATGACAGAAAGGGACAGAGACAGATAGAGATCCCAAGAAAGTGACAAAGAGAAAGAGACAAAGAGTTAAAGAGACAAAGAAAGAAAAAGACTGAGCCGGAGAGCGACAGACAGAGACAGAGAGATAGACAAATGGAGACAGACAGAAAGAGACAGAGAGAGGAGGGAGGAGGGTCTCAGATCTGGGGCCACCAGAGCCAGTGGAAGCCCCCTGCCTCCCCACCCCAGCCTGTCCTTCAGACAGTCAGTCCATCCGTCTGTCCGTCTGTCCTTCTGTCTGTCCATTGGGCAGGCCACAGCCCCACCTCTGCTGTCCTGGTGTGGATGTGCGGGCATCCTCTTGGCCTCCAGCCTCTGCTGGGGCCACCCCTACTCCTGCCCAGGTTCCAGCCATGGAGACGAGGTGGACAGAAGGCCAGGGTCGCAGACGCACCCCCTCCTTGCTCACTTATTCATTGCTCATTTATTTATTCATTAGTGATCTGATTAGATGCTGACCACACGCTATCCCGGGCCTCTTCTTCCCGGATCCTGCAGCGTCCACGCTGCCTCTAGGCTGGGTCTCCTTCAAGAAAGCGGCGAGGTGGGTACGGGGTGGGGGTAGGTTGGGAGCCGTTTTCTGGGTGTCTGTGCTCTTCTCAGAAGATGGTATGATCCCATAGGGTGATAATTTGGTGTTTCTATAGGTGACCATCTAGGCCCGGAAGGCACAGGTGCGAGCCCAGGGCAGCCTTCTTCCAAGACTGGCTTCTTTCTGAAAGGATAATAATAATAATAGAGTTTGAGCCTAGCACCATAGCTCATGCCTGCCATCCCAGCTACTCAGAAGGCTGAGATCTGAGGATTACAGTTCAAAGCCAGCCTAGGCAGCAGGAAAGTCCAAGAGTGTCATCTCCCATGAGCCAGCAAAAAGCCAGAAGTGGAGCTGTGGCTCAAGTGGTAGAGCATCAGCCTTGAGTGGAACAAACAAAAAAGTCAAGCCAGAGTGTGAGGCCCTGAATTCAAGCCCCATCCCCAGCACAAAAACAAAACAAACACACAAGAACCTTCCTCCCATCTTAGCCTCCCAAGTGCTGGGATTACAGGCATGGACCACCACACCCGTCTTAAGTCATTATTCTCCCTGCCCCACCTTCATCTCGTTCATAAGGCCAGACCTCCACCTGCCTCCTTGTAAGTTCCAATCTTCCCCTAGCTCCGCTCCATCTTGGAAAGTGGGGTCTACCTTGCAGAGAAGCTCAGCACACCCGCACCCCTCACCTTCTAGGCCTCTTCCGCCCTGCTGGGCATCAGCAGTACACCCACGTGTGGTCCTGGTCATAGTTGTAAGATGTTGCACACCACAAGCGCTTCTGTTTTGACCCTATCTTGGTGCAGTTAAAATAATTCTTGTTTTTATAGTTGAACGGGAAGTGGCAGGGGAAGCCCGGTGACAAGGCAGAAATTCCTTAGGGGGAAGAAGGGGACAAGGTGAAGGCCATGATTCCCTGGGGGTGTCCGCTGGGAGATGTGTGGTAGAAAACCAGGTCGGTGCTAGTGGCTCATGCCTGTCATCCCAGCTACTTGGGAGGCTGATTATAGGACTGCGGTTCAAAGCCAACCCTGAGACGGCAAAAGTCGGTGAGACGCTTAGTTCTGATTAAGCAGCAAAAAGCCCAAAGTGGGGCTGTGGCTCAAGTGGTCGAAACCCTCACATCTCAGCCCCCCGAGTGGCTGGGATGGCAGGCGTGAGCCACCAGAAATGCGTTACAATTTTCATATAACATCCAGACTGTTCGCTTGCAGCGCAAAGCCAGTCGTGCTAATGCAATTCTTTTGTTTCCTTGAGACCTGAGTCTCTCCATGAAATCTAGGCTGTGGATTCCCCATCCTCCTGCCTCAGCCTCCCAGGTGCCAGGATTACAGGCATGAACTACCTCACCTGGCTGGGTGATGTGTTCTCTCCCGCCCCCCACCCTTCACCCCACATTCCCGCGGCTCCTACTGCGCATGGCACACAGCAAGGCCTCGGGGAGGGGGAAGCCGCCCAGGCCCTTCGTCCCCCATTACTGGTGTCGGCGCAGACGCTCCACTTGCCGTCCCTGTCCATGTTCTCCGTGGTGGGGCACCACAGCTTGCTGTCCTCGTCCTCGATGCACTCGGAGACCACGCTGTTTCTGTAGGTGGAGGGGAAGATGCACGGCTTGCTGAAGGAGTTGCCGCCGTACTCTGCGAACGACCGGGGAGGAAGGTGGTGTCAGAAAGAGGGGACAGACACGGCTGCCATCCACCACCCGTGTGCGCATGCGTGCGTGCGCTCTGGGCCTGGCGCGGTCCCTCAGCTCTTCAGCTCAAGGCCAGCGCTCTACCACGCGAGCCACAGCGCCACTTCCCGTTTTCTGCTGATTCACTGGAGATCAGAGTCTCACGGCCTTTCCCGCCCGGGCTGGCTTCGAACCGCGATCGTCAGATCTCAGCCTCCTGAGGAGCTGCGATGGCAGGATGAGCCGATGGCTGCCTGACCCTGACGGGAGGAAAGTGCTGTCTGGCGTCCTCCATGCTTCCCACCCTGGCTCCTGAGGCTGCTGGTTTCGCAGTACTTACGCCCCGCGCTGCGGTGCTTACCGTTAGTCTCGCAGTACTTCCACTGGCGCTTCTGGTCGAAGCTGGAGGTGACGGAGCACCAGGCCCGCCGCACCAGGCTCCCTTCCAGTGTGCAGCTTTCGTAAGGCCTCCCGCGGAAGACGAAGGGGAAGATGCAGCGCGGGTAATCTGTGCCGGACACGAGACAGGGCGGGGCGGGGCTGGGCCTCGGGATCCAGGACCCACGCGCCTGCCCCCCCGCGTCCGCCTCCACAGGCCCCGCCCCATGCCCGCAGGCTCCGCCCCACACCCGCAGGCTCCGCCTCTACAGGCCCTGCGCCACGCCCACAGGCTCCACCCACACCCGCAGGCTCCGCCTCCACAGGCCCCTCCCCATGCCCGCAGGCTCCACCCATGCCTGCAGGTTCCTCCTCTGCAGGCTCCACCCACACCCACAGGCTCCGCCTCCACAGGCCCCTCCCCATGCCCACAGGCTCCACCCATGCCTGCAGGTTCCTCCTCTGCAGGCTCCACCCACACCCGCAGGCTCCGCCTCCACAGGCCCCGCCCCATGCCTGCAGGCTCCACCCACACCCACAGGCTCCACCTCCACAGGCCCCTCCCCATGCCCACAGGCTCCACCTATGCCTGCAGGTTCCTCCTCTGCAGGCTCCACCCACACCCGCAGGCTCCGCCTTTGTAGGCCCCACTCCACAGCCACAGCTCCTCCTCTACAGGCCCCGCCCCATGCCCGCAGGCTCCACCCATGCCTGCAGGCCCCGCCCCCTGCCCCTGCAGGTCCCACCCTATGCCCACAGCTCCTTCCCTCCCCCGCAACTCTTCAGGCCCCGCCCCACATCCACAGGCCTTGTCCCATGCCCTCAGGGCCCTCCTCTCTGCAGGCTCCCCCCATACCCACAGGCCCGCCTCCACAGGTCCCCGCCCCACATCTGCAGGCCCCTCCCCATGTCCACCCCCTGCAGGTCCTATGTCCCCACATTGGGGAGCAGCACTGGGCCTCTGACCCCACCCAAGTGCCCACACTGCACATATCATCTGGTTGCGTGCATGTGCATGTGCAAATGTGCATGTATATATTATGCATGTGCATGTGTATTGTGTGCACATGTTGTGTATATGTATGTGTGCAAGTGTGTGCATGCCTGTGTGTTTGTATATATGCTTGCATGTGTGGTGTGTACAAGTGTGTGCACATGTGCATGCATATGCTAGTCCTAGGGCTTGAACTCAGGGCCTCATTTTCTCTTAGCTTTTTCACTCAAGGCTGGTGCTCTCCCACTTGAGCCACAGTGCCACTTCCAGCTTTTTGCGGGCTAACTGGAGATAAAAGTCTTACAGACTTTCCTTCCCCAGGATGGCTTCAAACTGCCATCCTCAGACCTCAGCCTCCTGAGTAGCTGGGATAGCAGGCGGGAGCCACCAACCCCGGGTCTCGCATTCGCACTCAGTGCTCAATGGAGCATTGTCCACATGTTCTCCTGTGTCTGCGAGCGTGGCTGTGCTGCTCGTGCTAGGAAATCTACCTGCTTTCCCAGCAGACCATGGGGGACACAGCCGAGGGGGACAATCAGGGGACAGAGGCAGGGATTGGTAAAGTTCCAGTGTTCTGTTAATGTTCCCACTCACCTTCCACCTTGCAGTACTTCCACCTGCCATCATACACCGCCCTGGTTGCGCACCATGGGAAGAAGCTGTTGATCTGGATGCAGGTAAAGAAGGTGGTGCCCTTGTAGGTGAAGGGGAAGACACAGGCCTCCTGGCCCTCTGAAAGACAGGTGGCCGGGGCTGAGGGCCACAATCACCAGCAATTCACGACCCGCCCGCCTCCAGAGCCAATCCTCTAGCTCTTTGTTTAATCCCATTATAGTTGAGAGAAAGTCTCACTTTTTACCCAACTGAGCCTACAGTATGATCCTCCAATTTATCTTTCCTCCTGGAATGACAGGCATATGTCACCAGATTGTGAATAATAGGAATAGAAAAGGCTGGGGGTTGGCTCTAGAGTAGAGGCTCAAGGCCCTGGGTTTAGATATTTTAAAAAAACAAACAAAAAACCTAGCCAGGTGCTGGTGGCTCACGCCTGTCATCCTAGCTACTCAGGAGGCTGAGATCTGAGGATCGCAGTTCAAAGCCAATCCTGGCAGGAAAGTCCGTGAGACTCTTATCTCCAATGAACCACCAGAAAATTGGAAGTGGCTCAAGTGGTAGAACTCTCACCTTGAGCTGAAGAGCTGAGGGATAGCGCCCAGGCCCCAGAGTTCAAGCCCCATGACCGACATAAACAACAAAAACATAAGCTTCCAACTGGGTGGGGCCTCTGCCAGTTCACCATGCACTCTGTCCTCAGGTCTGCTCTGGGTTGGATTCTCACCCTGTATGACCTGACATAGGTTGGGAGTGAGGTGAGGGGCCTGGCAAGCAGAGAGAGGAGAGGACAGACACTTCCCCCTCACAGCCTCACCAATGAAAAAAAAAATTCTTACATAGCCAGGTGCTGGTGCTCACACCTGCAATCCCAGCCACTCAAGAGGCTCCCAAGTGAGGATTGCAGTTGGAAGCCACCCCAGGCAGGAAATTCTGTATAAGACTCTGAGCTCCAATGAACCACCCAAAAGCTGGAAGTGGAGCTGTAGCTCAAGTAGTAGAACACCAGGCTTAAGCACAAAAGCTCAGAGACAGCACCTAGGCCCTGAGTTCAAGTCCTAGGACTGGCAAAAAAAATACCCAAACCCACAAACAAACAAAAAACCAAACCTCCACCATCCATACCCCGTTTGCTCGGCCTCACCCCTCTTCGCTTCTTTTTGACCTTAGCGTGTATGCACCCTCAACCTTGGGCCTGCTCACGTCCTGCCCTCCCGTGGCCAAATCTACATTCCCACTCCTTGTGCCTATAACATGGCTTGGCCCAGACTTCAGATCTTGGGTATAAACCCTGGGGAGGTCTGAGGTTTCTCCACCTCTGTGTGCCCAGAAATCTTGACTTGGGCTCCATTCCCAGTTTCCACGCCTCTCAGGACTGTCTCCCCCACACACCCCCCAACTCACCTCCACTGGTCTGGTAGGCGTGGAGGAGGAAGGCCATCCACCCCAGCACATAGCTGCACTGCTGCATCTTTGCTGCCTCCACTCAATGCCCTGAGAGAACACAGAAACTTTGCTTCGTCGAGTTCCTTTGCTTTGCCAACTAAAAAGTAGACATTTTTGCTGGACACATACATCTCATGTCATATCTAGGTATAGTATATGTTATGTGATTGTGTGATTATATCATTGGATAATATATGACGTAGATATCATATATATGACAGATGGGTAGAAGGTTGGGTGGCTGAATAGATGGAAGCTTGGATAAATGGAGAATGGATGGGTAGATGGTAAATGGATGATGGATGGGTGGATGGATGGATGGATGGATAGATGATGGATGGACAGGTGGATGGCTACAGAGATGGAAGGTATGATGGATGGAGGATGGATAGATGGGTGGATGAATAGAAGACTGGATGGTTGAATAGATAGAAAGTTGGATAGATGAATAGAGGATGAATAGCTGGATATATGGTTGATAGATGGATGGATGATGGATGATGGGTGGATGGATGGGTGGATGGATGGATAGATGGGTGGATGGATGATGGATGGATGGGTGGATAGATGGATGATGGATGGATGATGGATGATTAGACGGCTGGATGGGTGGGTGGGTGGGTGGAGGAGTGATTGGCAGGTAGATTGATGCTGGATGGACCAAATAGTAAGAATGAAGAGCATCCTTAACCATGGAAGAGGCTGCCAAGAAGCTACCATGTTCAGAGCAGTTCAGAAGACAATAAAGAACAAACATGAAAGGAGAGAAGAGAATCAGCACATTCTCAAAATACATTTGCTCTTTTTTTTTTTTTTTTTTGCTAGCTAGTTTAGAGCTAAGAGTCGAATGGACTTTTTTTTGTGTCCAGGCTGGC
Organism: Dipodomys ordii; assembly: GCF_000151885.1. NCBI lineage: Eukaryota > Metazoa > Chordata > Mammalia > Rodentia > Heteromyidae > Dipodomys > Dipodomys ordii. The sequence continues at coordinate 461,931 of NW_012267466.1, forward strand.
CTTGAACCATGATCCTCCAGACCTCAACCCTCAGAGCAGCTAGGATTGCTAGGATTATGGATGTGAGTCGCTGACACTCCATCGGTCCGTCTTTTAGAGGTAGCATTTGTATGTGAGAGAAGACGTGTGACATTTGTCGTAAGATCTGGAGATGGATTTTCTCTTTCTCTGGCGTGATGTCTGGGAAACTCCCACCATGTCAGATGGCAGTGCTCTCCAAAGCCACAGCTCCCCCCTTTTTCATCCACCAACTGCGCCACTTCTGGGTACCCGGGCCAGGTGCCAGCCCCAGTCATCCCGAGGCTCAGGGCACAGGGTGCCTAGGTGCTTAACTGTCTCCATGCTCAAAAGAACTTGGGTCTCGCCTGGGTGTTCCAGACACGGTTGTCTGGCTGGTCTGCTCATTGACTGGAACCACCCCCAGAGATCTTCTATTAATAGCCATGACCTGATCAAAATGCTCACTAATGTTCTCCACGGTCCCTCGCCATCACCTTTTTCATGCTCGCATAAACTCTCTGTATGACACAAAGGAGCAAGCAGTGAGGAGGATGGGAAGGGGGAGCGGGGAGAGAAGAGCAAGTGCAAAGGTCCTGTGGTGGACGCAAGCTTGTTTCATGCAGGACTCAATGCCCTGTGCATCCAAGGCCGAGGGAGGGAGGGCCAGAGATATAAGAAATGAGAGGATTCGCAGAGAACTTGAGCTGACTGATGAGTAATTTTTTAAAAAAGCTTTGAGAGGAAGGTCATGGGGTAGACATGAGTTAGTGACTGCCTTCCCTTCCCACTTCAGGAGCTTTGGGCTGCCCTGGGCACACAAGGAGCTGGCTCTGCGATGCTAGCTCCATTTTTGTACCATGCATCCTCTGGCCTCCAGCCTGGTGTGAGCCAATGGCTTGTAGCTTCTCCAGGCTGCTTCCAATTATTTATTGAACACATCTGGTTCCTTTCTACCCAATCTCTTTGCACATCAGCCACTTCTGCCAGGTGAGCCCAAGGACAATACGTGATAGACATTGTTCTATTATATACATCACATAATATGTAATATATGATACATACTCTCCATTTATTCAGCCATCCAACCTTCTATCCATTACCCATCCATCCATTGCCCATCTATCATCCATCATCCATCCACCATCTATCCATCATTCATCCATTATCCATCTGCCCATCACCTATGCATCCAAATCTCCATCCAGTTAGCCTTTCTTCCATCTCCCATTCATCCAGCCATACCACTCATCTATAATTTCATCATCATCCATCCATCCATCCATCCATCCAACCCTCCACCCATCAGCATCCCTCCTGCCATCACCGATCCAATGACTTCGAGAGCTCTACCGTTGACCAGACACCGCGGTGAGGACCCAGAGGAACCAGCCACCGGGAGGGTGCAGCATGGCCTGAGATTTCCGCAGGGCAGGAAGACAGAAACGGCACTGAGTGCTCCAAGCCCACCCTGCCCACGGTGCACCTCGATGGCGGTCTGCCATCTGCTCAGTGAGGATGACAACCCAGCCACAGATGGAGGGACGGCCACTGCAGCCCTCGGGGGGGGGGTTCTCCACAGTGTGGGGCCCCCTGCTGCCTGGCAGATGACTGCATGCGACACACGCATGCACACACACAAGATGACCGCACGGGACACACACATGCGCACACAATGACTGCATGGGACACACAGACAAGATGACTGCACGCACAAGATGAACACATAGGGCACACACATGTGCACACACAGGAGGATTACATGGGACACACACGCACACACGCGCACGCACCTCCTCTATTAGAAATGTTGGCCTCTTTGAAGCAGACAAGGACAGAATCTCAGGAAGGAAGGTCTCTTGGGAATCTCAGCTCTCTTCCAACTTGGAGCCTTGTGCTTCCCTCGGGGCCACGGACAGTGAACACTCAGGCCCTGAGGATCTGACAACATGGCCATAAAATGCCAAAGGCAAATCAGTCCTCCAGCCCCTTTCCTTCTTGCCTTCCTCCCCAAACCCGAGGCTCACAAAGACTCCCTCAACATGGTAATGTCTAAATAATCCACCTTCATCATCCACCCCCGGAGCATCTCAACAAGACAAGGAATCCACCCCCAACCCCTCCCCTTTCTCATTTCCCTTGATTTGTTTTGTTTTGTTTTTAAACTCCCAGAGTCTGTGTGTCTGTCTGCCCCCATCCACTCTTGTCTCTGAGGTAGTCCAGGCTGGGTCCTAGACACTTACCCGATTCTGAAGGTGAGGTACAGCCACAGAGTCTAAATGATCTCAGGAATATTTTAAATGCATAATGTGTTTTCTTTGAAATGGTAATAAGGCCGGGTGCTGGTGCTTGTGCCTGTAATCCCAGCTACTCACGCCTGTAATCCCAGCTGCTCGGGAGACTGAGATTTGAGGATCGAAGTTCGAAGTCAATCCTGGGCAGGAAAGTCTATGAGACTCTTATCTCCAGTGAAGTACCCAGCCGTCAGAAAGGTAGCTGTGGCTGCAGCAGTAGAACACCAACCTTGAACAAAAAAACTCAAGAATAGTGCCCAAGCCCTGACTTCAAGCCCCAGGAGTAGCACATGCACAGGTGCATGCATACACACACACACACATACACACACACACACACACACACACACACAGGATAAGCCTGTGCATCATGGGTTCTACTAGTCCAATATATATATATAATACTCAATATTATATATATATATATATATATATAATACTACCTGACTTATGAAATGGCTACAACACCTTAATAAAATTATATAATAATAAAATTATATTAAAAAATCAGTTACACTGTTTTTTTCCCTTTTAAATATAGACCTATTAGGAAATGTACATAGATCTATCTTAAGATACATATATATATATATATATACATAGCTATATAAATATAGCTATAGATGTTTATATATATACATATATATATATATATATTTTGAGTTCCATTCCTGTTATATCAGAAAGTCTGGAACCCCAGACCCCATTCCTCACAACCCCCCCACACCCAGATATCTATACCTTTAGAAGAAGAATCCTTCTTGGGCCTAGTGTATGCTCTCTCTCTCTCTCTCTCTCTCTCTCTCTCTCTCTCCTTCTCCCCCCCCTCTGCACTGATCCTCTTTGAAGTTGTGCTCACAAGATCTGCAGGTTGAGTGGGAATAGGCCAGGCCAGGCCAGGCTATGAACAGAAGGCTCGTGCCCCCCACCCCCCCACCCCCGCTTCCCGAATGTGGCCAGGTCAGTGCAGGCTCTGAGGGCGTCACCTCAGGGCCCATCCACCATGGCCCCAGGTGAGCCACAGTCCTCCTAGGACACCATAAACCGGTCACGGTGGGTGGAGGCCCGGCGGGGGAATGTGTCCTGGAGGCCGTGGCCTCCTCCTGGCCAGGTTCTGGCTGAGTAATGACAGCCCAGTTCTCTACTTCAAAGGACCTATGGCCAGGCATCACCCATTTGTCCCGAGGCCCCGAGGGGGACTCGATGCTTGTGTGAGCCCCGGCTTGAGGTCTCCTAAGATTAAGGAGAGTAGCTGGGGAGAAATGGGAGGAAGCGAAGCAGAAGGAGGAGGTGGAGGGGAGGGTGAAGAGAAAGGAGGGTAGGGGAGGAAAGAGAAGATAGAGTGGAGTGAGAAGAAGGGGGTGGAGGATTAAGAAGAAGAGATGCAAAGTGGGAGGAGGAGGAGGAGGAGGAGAAGACTTGGGCCGAGGAAAGGGGAAGCTACAGGGCAGAGGCTGAAGTGGGGGCGATGGGAGGAGACAGAGGCTGAGGTCGGTCTCCAGGACTGTAAGGCATCCAGGGTGGGTGGCTGAGCACCCGGGAGGACCATGGTGAGCGGAGGGTTCCTGAGGCTCTGGGTCTGCCTGCTCCCCTGCATGCTGGGAAAACAGTACGAAGGTGAGGACCCAGGTCAGGGGGCTGGGGGAATGGTACTGAAGGGGAGAGGCCCCCAGGGCAAGTGGTATTGTGTCAACGTCTAGTGCATTGGGGTCCCTGGGTAAGGGTCACGAAATCACCACGACACAGGGGATGCAGCGTGCAAACAGCAATTGCCACTGCATGCTGTGCTTTATTGTTAGAGGGTATTTAAAGACAAGCAAGCATAATCTTTGCCAAGATTTGGTCAGAAAACATTCACACAAAAAATTTCAAGATACATTTTTACTTAACCTATGAGACAACGTCTAGGTATATTATTATCTAAACTATTTTAGAGCAAGCTCAAACCACTTCTCCAATCTCAGGAAAATGCTTGACCAGCTGTTCATCTATGTTTAAGCAAGCAGAAGAGCCACTTCCTCAGCTCTCAGGAGTCTGTGACATGTGTTTTGAGATAGGGAGAGAGAACATTTTCCCTCTCTAGCCTGGCGTTCCAAGAGCTTTCCTAATCCCAAACACAGTCCTCAGATAATCCCGAGGCTGGAGCCTGCATCATTCTGCCCCCTCGACCCTGAGTCTTCACAGTATTGGGCTTGATTGAGCCTCTATCGGAGGCTGCAGTCACCCCTACTTCAGGAGCCCCTCAGAAAGGAGAAGATGCTCCTCATCCTCAGGAAAAAAAAATGGGGGAGAATCAACAAAGAAAACAGAAGGAGCCGGATGACTAGAATGACTATTGGAATATTACACAGGCAGGAAGCAGCAGACAGGAGGCTCAATGGTCATGGGGGCGGACCCAGGGCCTTCTCTCTCACAGATGTTTTAACATCCCAATGGGGATGTCCTGTCCATTCATTTTTATTCCTGGACAAACATCACATTGCCTTGACCAGTTCTCAGGGGCCCATTGGAAAGTGGGGCTTAAGTCTGGGTGCTTGCCTTAGTGATGTTGATAAGTACTGTGCACAGCTGTGCAAATGATTGATTGATTGATTGATATTTATGTCGGTCATGGGTCTTGAACTCTGGGCCTGGGTGCTGTCCCTCAGCTCTTCAGCTCAAGGGTAGCACTCTACCTCTTGAACCACAGCACCACTTCCAGCTTTTTCTGCTTATGTGATGCTGAGGAATTGAACCCAGGGCCTCATGCATGCAAGGCAAGCGCTCTACCACTGAGCGCTCTACCACCTTCCCAGCCTCAGAAAAAAACATTTTTATAAGCATATGTTATTAGCATATGTTAATGGCACAAAGGGTTTCATTGTGATCTTGCACTAGTTTCAACAAATTTTATTTTTCTACAATCTCATTTTTTAAAATTTGGCTATTAAGATATTCTCTCCCTCCTCTTCTTTCTCTCTTTCCTTTCCTCTCTCTCCCTCCCTCTCTCCCCCCTTCCTCTCCCCTCACTCCCTCCCCCCTCCTCTCACTTGGCAGTACCAGGTTTGATCTCAGGGCCTTCTACCTGCTAGGCCAAGGCCCTCCCTACCCCTTCAGCCTGCCTACTCCTTCAACCTGGCTTTGTGTAGGTTATTTTGGAGATGGAAGTCTAGAGAAATTTTCTGCCTGGGCTGGCCTTGAACTGAAATCCTGTGCAGCTAGGATGACAGGCTTGAGCCACCAGCACCTGACAAGCTTATTTCTCTTTTCATATGTACAGGAAAACCACAGTGTTAAGCCAGGCACCGGTAGCTCACACCTGTCATCCTAGCTACTCAGGAGGCTGAGATCTGAGGACCATGGTCACAAGCCAGCCCCGGCAGCAAAGTCTGTGAGACTCTTCTCTCCAATTAACCACCAGAAAACTGGAAGTGGTGCTGTGGCTCAAGTGGTAGAGCTCTTGCCTTGAGCTGAAGAGCTGAGGGACAGTGCCTAGGCTCAGATCAAGTCCCACCACCAAAAAACAAAAAAAAAAAAACCACAGTGTTTTTGAGTAAGACATCCTGGTGCCCAGTTCCGGGACTACTACGGCATTCTGTGCTTGTTCCTGGCATCATGTCTGTGTACCCAGATGTACCCAGATGATCCCACCAGATGTCTGTGTCTGCATTCAGTCTGTCCTGAATACTGAAAATCTCCCCATATCCTCTCACCCCTCCAGCCCCAATCCTGTCAATCAGATCAAGCTACTTTTCTTAAGAAGCTTCTTTGAGTCTCATTACAACTAGAGTGAATTAAAAGCCCTACCAAAGCGGGCACTGACTGGTAGCTCACACCTGTAATCCCAACTACTCAGAAGGCTGAGATCTGAGGATCGTGGTTTGAAGCCAGCTCTGAGCAGGAAAGCCCATGACACTCTAAGCTCCAAACCAGGAAAAAAAAAAGCTGGGGTGGTACAATGCCAGCCTTGAATGAAAAAGCTCAGGGACAATACCTAGGCTGTGAGTTCAAGCCCCAGGACTGGCCACAAAAGGTGGGGAGGGGGCACTTTTGCACAATTTCTTTATCAGAATGGAATTAGGTGAGATATTTTGGTTCCTTTTACTTTATGATCATCCTTAAGTATTTGTAAAAGAGAGTTTCCATTCAACATGTCAGTTTAGGATTTACAATGTATCTTCTATCACCCTCCCCTCCCCAGTTCTTTTATTTTAAATATCAAATGTAGTGAAATAACTACTTGTTTAACTTTGTTTCTTTCAGATGATTATCTACCAACTATAGGTGAGTTGATTAAAAAAACAACAACAAAAAACCTCTTACTTGAATTTCTTTTTAAATGTAATAAAATAGGCACTCATTGAATTAGTTCTTACCCTGATAAGAAATCATACTTCCTTATATCAGGTAAATATTGTTTCAAAACTAGTTAAATAAGATGAAGAATAAAATTATCATTTTGCTATTGGTATGTTTAGGAAAGTACTTTTCTTAGAAATTATCATCTTATTCTTGGCACAAAATTTTCATTTTGCTGCTAGTACTTTTGAAGGACTAAATGTTTGGTTACTTTAAAATGTTATTTTCTTTTCACAAAAATTGAGTGTTATAGGATAGAAAGAAACAAAAAATTAGACCAGGCACCAGTGGCTCACAGCTGTAATCCTAGCTACTCAGGAGGCTGAGATCTTAGGATCGTGGTTCAAAGCCTGCCTGGGCAGGAAAGTCTGTGGAACTCTTATCTCCCAACCAAAAATCCAGAAATACTGCTGTGGCTCAAGTGAGTGCTAGCCTTGGGCACAAAGAGACTCAGGGATAGCACCCAAGCCCTGAGTTCAAGCCCCAGGATTGGCACAAAAATAAAATAATGTATAAGCTGGGCACTGGTGGATCATGCCTGTAATCCTAGCTACTCAGGAGGCTGAGATCTGAGGATTGTGGTTCAAAGCCAGCCTGGACAGGAAAGTCTGTGAGACTCATCTCTAATTAACCACCAGAAAACCAGAAATGGTGCTGTAGCTCAAGTGGTAGAGCGCTAGCCTTGAGCTGAAGAGCTGAGGGACAACGCTCAGGCCCAGAGTTCAAGCCCCAGGACTGACAAAATAAATAAATAAACAAATAAAATAATG
>NW_012267466.1:472454-488645 GCF_000151885.1 Dipodomys ordii
CAGGAAAGTCCGTGAGACTCTTCTCTCCAATGAATCACCAGAAAACCGGAAGTGGAGCTGTGGCTTAAAGCGGTAGAGCTAAGCTAGCCTTGAGCAAAAGAGCTCAGGGACAGCACCCAGGTCCCATGTCTGGCACCAAAAAAGAAAGCAAGAAAAAAGAGCAAGGGCTGGGGTGTGGCTGAAGAGGCAGAACACCTTTCCAACATGCACAGGCCTTGCATTCAAGCTCCACACTACAAAACAATCAGAAAACAATAATGGTGCACTGCATGGCGCCCTGCTCCTGAGCATCAGGACCAGCTTTGTGGTGCTACATACATGAGCAACTGAGGCATTGGCTTCACCCCAGCCCTGGCCAGGAAAACCAGGTGACCAAATGCCAGTACCTATCCCAACTCCTGAGCCAGGCTATGAAGGAATAGAGTGTTCTCTCCCATGTCCTCTGTGATCCTTCTAGAAGGCCGTGTTCTGGCCCCTTTCACAGGGCTATGCACACAGGCTCCCCAGGGGAAAGGGAATATGCGCCTCATGAATGTTCCCACACAGCTCCCACTGCCTCCTCAAGATGCAGCAACTAGCAGGAACATCTTTAAAGTATTCACAGGAAAAACAACAACATAAAACAAACCAAATAATACTAGATTGGTAATAATAATGATGAGGATGTCGCTGGTAGCTCACACCTGTATTCCCAGCTATTCAGGAGGCTGAGACCTGAGGATCAAGGTTTGAAGCCAGCCCAGGCAGAAAAGTCAAGGAGACTCTTATCTCCAAGGAAGCACCAAAAATGCAGAAGTGGAGCTGTGGCTCAAAGTGGTAGAGCCCCTTGACCTTTCTGCCCGGGCTGGCTTGGAAACCACAAACCTCAAATCTCAGCCTCCTGAGTAGGTAGGATTACAGGCGTGAGCCACTGGTGCCTGGCTAGTGCTATTTTTTGGTTTTGTGGGTGGTTTTTGATTGTGTGCGCGTGTTTTGTTTAAGTGCTCTGACACAGAAAGCCAGAAGGCCTTTCTGGGAAGCAGGGAAGCGTGACAGGCCAGAAGGAGGGGCAGAGAGGGGGAAGGGATTATAAATGAGCCAGAGCCAAGGTTGGTTGCGGCTGGACACTTTCAGGGCCTTGGAGGTGATGAGACATTCAGTGGTCTGGATGTTGCTGGCTGGTGGCCTGTGGGGACTGGACGGTAAGGCTGCTATGGAGGTTGGGAGGGAGGGAGGCCAGGATGGAGGCTGGGAGGGAGAGGAATCCAGAGCAGGGCGAGACTGACCCAGTCTGGAAATCAATGATGCAGGATTTGTTCTGCAGATGGCAGAGCTGAGTGTGGGGTGAGCAACCGGCTTTCAGCCCAGTTGCCTTCAGGGGGTTTGGGGACCACGGGGACACTTGACGTCACCCCCTGACTGTGCCTCAGCCTTCACCATAATCAAAGCCTTTGAGAGCCGGACACCGCTGCTCACCCTTGTCATCCCTGCTACTCAGGAACTAAAATATGAGGGCCGCAGTTTTGAAGGCAGTCTAGGCAAGGAAGTCTGTGGGATTCTTAGCTCCAATGGACCACCGAAAAGCCACGAGTAGAGGTGTGGTTCAAGTGGTAGAGTATGAGCCATGAGCACAAAAGCTCAGGGACAGCGCCTGGGCCTTTAATTCAAACCCCCGTACTTGGAGGAGGGATAGGTGGTGGGGGGCAATCTGTTCTCCATTGCTACTAACATCAGACACCATATTAGAATATTTTCCTCTTTGTTCTTTGTTTTCTTTGGGCTGGGATTCTTACGGGCTGGGATTTGAACTCAGGGCCTTGTACTTGCCAGGCTTGAGCACTCTACCACTTGAGTCACGCTTCCAGCCTCACTGTTTTTTCTTTTTTTTTTGTCAGTTGTGGGACCTGAACTCTGGGCCTTGGGCGCTGTCCCCCAGCTCTTCAGCTGTAGACCAGCACTCTACCACCTGAGCCTTAGCCCCACTTCCGGCTTTTTCTGCTTATGTAGTGCTGAGGAATCGAACCCAGAGCCTCATGCATGCAAGGCAAGCACTCTACCACCGAGCCACCTTCCCAGCCCCCTCACTGTTTTTTCTTGCCACTATCAAAGCTTGAATTCAGAGGCTTCGCACTTGTCCCGCTTGCTTGTTCCCAACTGACATTCGACCATTTGAGCCACATCTCCGACCCGGCTTATGATTATTTTTTTGCTGACTAATTAATTGATGATGGAGTCTCCTCACAGACTTTTCTGCTTGGGCCGGCTCAGTGTCTTGATCCTGTGGTAGCTGGGATTTACAGGTGTGAGCCACCAGCACCAGGCCAAGGCCTCTTTGGGCTTAAGAACATCCAGTTGGTTGGCAAGGCTGTGTGCTATATGGGGGACATCCAGGATTGGCCTTCAGGAGTCTCATGAGCTCTCTCTGCAGTGTGCTCTGTCCTGGCAGTGCTTTCCAATACCTCCTGCATCTTCCCCTTTTCCTATGTGGATGGCATACACTTCTCCTGCACCTCCATCCACAGTGACTATGACTGGTGCTCCCTGGACAGCACCTTCCGAGGCCGGTGGCGCTACTGTACAGCCAAAGGTGAGTATCTCCCAGATACTTGGGGGCCCAAGAGCAGGAGGATCGCAGTTCCAAACCTGCCTGGGCAGGAGAGTCCATGAGACTCTGGTCTCCGATGAACCCACAAAAAGCCAGAAGTGGCTCTGTGGTTCAATTGGTAGAGGACCAGCCTTGAGTGAAAAGGCTCAGTAATAGCACCCAGGCCGTGAGTTCAAGCCCCAGGACATTCATACTAAGGTATATGGGATGCCTAGAATGCTAGGGGTCAGTAGAATGCTAGATTCTGGAATTCAGGTCTCAGAAAGGTGTTGTTTTCTATTTGATGTGTGTTCTCACTTGGAAAATAATGGAAAAAGTTTGGCAATGTGTGAGTTGGGTGATGGCGTCTGAGGATGACCTTTTTTGTTTTTTTCATTGTGGGGCTTGAACTCTGGGCCTGGGCATTGTCCCTGCTCTCTTCAGCTCAAGACAAGTGCTCTACCACATGAGCCACAGCACCACTTTTGGTTTTCTAGTGGTTCATTGGAGATAAGTCTCACAGACTTTTCTGCCCGGGCTGGCTTTGAACCATGATCCTCAGATCTCAGCCTCCTGAGTAGCTAGGATGACAGGCATGAACCACCAGTGCCCAGTTGAGGATGACCTTGTACGACCTTGTGTACCCCCTCCCCCCCCACAGATCCCCCAGTGTGTGTATTCCCCTTCACCTTCAAAAAATGGTGCTTCCGCCAGTGCACCAAGAAAGGCTATGTCCTCGGCCGGAGCTGGTGCTCACTGACGCACAACTTCAACAAGGACAGAAAATGGAAGCAGTGCTCTCCTCAACAGTGAGAGCTGGGAAGAATGGAGCAGGGGCTTGAAGAATGGTGGAAATGGGGAGTGCTGTGGGTGGATGGATGGTATGTGGGTGGGTGGACTGATGGATGGATGAATGATGGATGGATGATGGATAATGGATGAATGGATAATGAGTGGGTGGGTCCTGAATGGATAATGGATGGTAAATAGATGATGCATGGATGAAAAGTGGATGGATGTTGGATAATGGATGCTGGATGGATGCTGGGTAGATGGGTGCTGGATGGTAAATAGATGATGAATGGTTGACAGGTAGATGGATTATTAATGAATGGATGGATGGAGGACAGATAATGGGTAAATAGGTAATGAGTGAATGGATGGAGGATGGGTATATGGTCTATGATGTACATATGTATGTATGAATGATGGGTGGAAGGATGACAGATGATAAGTGGATATAGGGATGATGGATGGATGGATGATGGATGGTAGATAATGATGGATGCATGGATGAGTGATGGATGGATGATAGATGATGAATGGATGGATGGATGGATATAGGATGGATGGATCATAGGTGGATGGATGATGAATGGATGGATGATAGATTGATGATAGGTGGATGGATGATTAGTGAATAAATGGACAGGTGATGAATGGATGATGGATAATGGATGGATAGACAATGAGTGGAAGGATGGATGGGTGGGTAGATGGATGGATGGATATAGGATGGGTGGGTGGATGGATGGATGGATGGATGGATAGATGGATGGGTGGATGGATGGATGGGTGATTGGATGGGTGGGTGGATGGTTGGGTGGATGGATGGATGGGTGGGTGGATGGGTGGGTGGATGGATGAGTGGATGGAAGTTCAAGGCTTAGACTGGTGGTTTCTTAGATCAGGGGTTGAAAAACATCTGAGCAGGACCTGATGTGGAATATTTCAGGCTTTGCAAGTTACTCAGTCCATGCCACATAGACTCAATGGTGCCATTGTGCCATTCGTCCACATGCAGCAAATGTGTGATCATTCTTCACTTTTAATCTGCTCTTGATTTGCAAAAGCCATACAATATACCATTAAAATGCAATCAGTAATAGTGTATCTAATTGGAAAAGGAGACATATGTTCACTTCTGGCTGGCTGCTGATCTAGAACATTCCCCTGTCCCCTCCTTTCCCCCAGGGCCCCAGGCTAAGGAGCACCTAAGGGAACAGAGCAGCCCCCCTCCCACCAAGGATGGGGAAAGATGACACACAGAGGAGGGACCCCTGTGGGACATCTATCCTGGAGCGTGACAGAGTTGGACCTGCTCTTCTAATCTCTCTCTTTCCTCCACAGTACTTAGATAATCCAGGTGGTTTAGAAGAGTCTGAAGTTGTAGATTCCTCAGCTGCCTCTCCAAATATCATCCCCCCGCCGGGTACCTGTGGCTCATACCTATCCTCCCAGCTCATGCCCATCATTCCAGCTACTGTGGAGGCTGAGATCTAGAGGATCACAGTCTGAACTGAGCCTGTGGAGGAAAGTCCGTGAGACTCTTACCTCCCACAAACCAGCAAAAGAACCGTAATGGAGTTGTGGTTTCAAGCCATAGAAATGCTAATCTTGAAGAAAAAGGCTCAGGGACCGTGTCCAGGCCCTGAGTTCAAGCCCCAGGACCAGCACCAAAACATAAAATAAATAAATAAAAAGAAAAACAAATCCTTGACAGAAGTCCTTTGTGCAAGTAGCAGCATTTGCTTTTCCAGGATCCGTATCTGTCTTGATGCTGTCCTTTGTCCATTGTCAGAGCACGTGAGTTACTGAATTGAGGGGTAGCAGGTGAGGTCACAGGTAGAGAGCTGCTTGTTCCTTGTGCTTTTACTGCAGTTGGTGAAGGAAGGAGCGTGTGTCTAAAGCAAAGCAGAGATTTGTTTCTCTATCGCTAAATACACTTTCTGGTTACTGTGTGCCATACTTGTTCGTTCCTGATACATCGGCTTCAGTGGCCTGGGGGCCACTGACCACCATCGGTCTTTCACATGGAATGTGGACTTGTCCTAATAAGTTCGTAGTTAAGTGACAGTTAATTTTTCCTGTTGTCCTGATGTGGCCTGGAACCAGTGACTTACCCCTGTAATCCCAGCTCCCCAAGAGGCTAGGATCGAAGGATTATGGTGATCAATTCTAAGCCAGCCAGGTCAGGAATCCTGTGACACATTTATTACCAATGAACTATGAGAAAACTGGAAATGGTGCTTAAAATGGTAGACCACTTAGCCATGAGCAAAAAGTGCTCAGGGACAGTGCCCTGAGTGCAAACCCCAGGATTCACACACACACACACACAGAGCATGGCATCTGATATTACACAAGTATTTGGTGGTTCTCAAATCTGCAAGGTCAGGACAAGGAAAGGAAGTCTGAGAAACTCTCCGTGTGCCAGGAGCCTGAGGAGCCATGGAGACCATGACACCAGGGTCATGGTTGAGATCCTGGGGAAATCAGAAGACACTGGAAGAGAAACGCAGTGTGAGGACTCCGGGCGACTTTCTGAACCTCTACAGCCAGGCTCACAGCCCTGCTACCCTCCATACGTGCGGCTCTCTGCTGAAGCCCAGCTTCCTCTGCCAGAATTAACTCTCAGCTTGCCACAGGTACCTGGCAAGAAAGCCAGCTAGCCATGGTGGGTGAGCGGGTTACTTTCACAGTGAGATGAAGACAGTTAATAACCACCTTCAGTACCTGGATGAAAACCCAGATTCTGCCACCCCCTCCCCAGTGGCACTGGCCCATGACCAGGCACACAGGGATCCGCCATGGCTCAGGACTACGTGTGGTATCAGGGCATTCCTTTCCCTGATGTGGGTTATAACCCTGAAGTCACAAAAGCAGCTCATGAGAAGCTGGTGCTGAAGGACAAGGACATCATCACGGTGGCCTACCCCAAATCAGGTGAGCAGACAAGGCTGCGGCTGCATGGGAAAGGCCAGAGCTGCGCCCCACTCCCTCCAGCCTCCATGTGGGGATGGTATAGTTACTCATTGGTTTCTTTCCCTTCTTGGAAGAGGATCCCGCCAGCCCATTTCACAGGAATTTCTGTGTGCGTGGTGTGTGAACGTACTGGAGAAATGCAGTAGCATGGGGCCTATGGCATAAGGTTTCCTGGGAGCAGGGGTGAGGAAGGGAGGGTGAACGCTGCAGATCTCAGAGACAATCACATCCAGTTTTGTTTTGTTTTTTTTAAATATTAATCTGAACGTAGTTGATTTGTTGATTTAGGCTTTTAAACATGATCTTTCAACGGTTGTACCAAAGGACTTCAGTGCCACGCTGCCCATTTCCCAGGGCCCAGTGCCTTGATCAGTGCCACCCCTCCACGTGCATTTTGGGACAAGCGTTCCACACCATCAGCACGTGTGCACATGCCGACTACAGCCAAGGTGTTTTCATCAGGGCTGTGTTTAGTGATGGAGCTACACTGGAGGCTGGCATAGGAGACATGCTAGCTTTCTCAGTCCAGGCATATGGGGGAGAGCTTTTTATTCTAGTATTATATTTTTCTCAATATGTTTAAAGTCCTGTATGTAGCTCTCGTGGACATTTTTTTTGATACATCCTAACATTTTTAATTTAGTACATGCTAAACACTATAGGATGTCTCTTTTCAATTATTTACTTTGTGGGGGGAGAGGAATTTGCACTCAGGGTCTTGTACACGTTTGCCTCCCAGAACTATTTAGCTGGTACTTTACCACTTGAGCCAAATCTCTCGTGCAGTACAGAGGGGTGACCGTTTCATAAGTCAGCCAATGAATACATTTGTTTTTGTTTGGTTTTTGAGAAGTACCCAGGCCTTGAGTTCAAGCCCCAGTACTGGCACAATAAGAAAAAAAAAAACTCTCTTTAGGCAGTAGTTGGGAACTGGAAACTTCCAGCAAATACAAGGCAGTGGCAGAACAGGCTCTAATTGGGGGAGGGGGGGCGGCGGCAAGGGGAGGAGCATCGGGATGGGGCGGAGCCAGCATGGAGCACACACTGCAAGGGAAATGCACTGAAAATCAGGAGCCAGGGCCGCACTGCAGGGATTTCAGGAACAGCCATTGGGTGGATCCATCCCAACTATCCACAGAGACTCACTGCTTAACCCCAATAGGGCCCAGGGGATAAATGGAGAGTGACACTGATTACCAAGGCAGAGCACTCAGACCCACACTGCAGCATGATTGGAGGACATATTGCTATTAGAAGCACACCAGGGCAGGCCGTCGTGAGAAGACAGATGGTGTGTGATTTGTACCATGTACAAAGCCCACAGCCGCCACAGCCTAGAAGAGACAAGAGAGCTGTGGGGGCCTGGACAGGAGACAGGGGCAACTACGCATGTGTGCACAGCATAGGTTTATAAGATGTTAAGATACTGTGGTAAGCCAGGCTCTGTGGCTCATGCCTGTCATCCCAGCTACTCAGGAGGCTGAGATCAGAGGATCGCCATTTAAAGCCAGCCTGGGTAGGAAAGTCCATGAGACTTTTCAAGAAACCACTCAGAAAACCAAAGTGGCACTGTGGCTCAAGTGGTAGAGCACTAGCCTTTAGCTGAAGGGCTGAGGGACAGTGCCCAGGCCCAGATGGATTCAAGCCCCAAAACAACAGCCAACAAAATGTAAATAAGTTACCTGAGCATCATGGCTCATGCAAGCTGACGAGGCTGTGCCTTTAGGGCTGGGCACAATGTTTGTCCTCATGCAAAGGGGGCATCTTTGTAGCAGCAGCCAGGGTGAGGTTTACTGATCACAGCGTTGCGGTTGGGTCTGGGCCGGAGGCAGGCTGCTACTGCAGCCGGAAGGTACCAGGCGCCTGGGTGAGAGTTCACAATTGCAGTCAGGTCTGGTGTGCTCACGTGATTTCAGGGAAAGGGCTGAGGGCCTAAGATGGAGATTGTTAAGTCACAATGGAGAAGGACATAGTAACTTACACTCTTCGATGTTCAGTTCCTGGCAGAACACAGAACTACAACAGGAAAGAGAAGGAGATAGGCTTCCGCCCAAGTTTTTCTTGACAAGTTTTTAATTTTACGAATCTTTTATGTTGAGAATAGGTGCGGATGCCACAAAACTTCAAAGAGGGCTCGAGGCCCTAAGTTCACTTCAGCAATATTGCCACCAAATCATTTCCCAAAGTACTCAATGCATTTTTGCTTCCGTTCTTTTTCCGTTTCCCCCAGGATCTCCATGCTCCAGGATTTCGGCCATGATCCTCCGGGTCATGATCTCCATGGCTCCTCAGGCTCCTGGGGGCAGGGAGAGTTTCTCAGACTTCTTTTCTTTTTCCTGACCTTGCAGATTTGAGAATCACCAGATACTTCTGTGACATCACAGGGAAAAGGGTGTGTGTGTGTGTGTGTGTGTGTGTGTGCGTGTGTGTGTGTGTGTACCAGTCCTTGAGAGGCCTGGGTACTGTCCCTGAACTTTTTTGCTCAAAGCTGGCACTTTACCACTCTGAATCATGGCAGCACTTCCGGTTTTCTAGTGGTTCATTGGAAATACGGATCTTGTGGACTTTCTGCCTGGGTGGGCCTCAAACCTCAATCTTCAGGTCGTAGCCTCTTGAGCAGCTTGCTTACCAGCATTAGCCACAAGCTCCTGCCTTTGTAAGATTTGTTCATAGCTCGGATGCTATAAATGGAAGAATAAGTCAGGACATAGTCCCACGGGAACAGCTCCAGAGGACATCTTGCCATCTTCTCCTGGAATGTTTTGTCGAATTCTTCAGCCTGGGCTACAGTGAAGTGGTTTTTCCAGTCCCCCACAATGCCCAGAGGCGGTGGAGCAATGCTGAGATCAGACCATGCGATGGGTATGAATGGTGCAGGCAGGCCTCTGGCTCCCTGCTCCAGCCCTACCATGTCCTTGCTGTGGACTTTGGAGCTCAGAGAAAAGAACTCCCAGAAGAACTCTGTCTGTGTGTCTGTGTGTGCAGAAACAGAGGATTTCAATGTAGTTTCAAACTCTTCAGTTTCACAGGGAAATCTCTGGATCATAGAGCTACAGATTGCCTAGACTCTAACGTGTCAGCCAACAAGAAATAGAAGGAATGAACGAATATGACTACATAAAATTAAAGAATGTCTGCTCACCAAAATAAAAAACCCAATGTGGGAGGCTTGTGTGACCCCATCTGAGCTCCTGTGTGTGGTAAGGGTGCATGTTGGTATGCATTTCCTCTGGGGGAGGAAGGGGAGCCCACCCCCCGCCCGCTCCTCCAAGCCAAGGTCCAATGCCTGGCACCAGACTCAGGAGAAGGTTTGCGGGAAGTGCTATGCGTGCTCCTCCTAATGAACCCCATGGAACAACGCATCCAGATTCCTTTCATGTTTTTAACGGAGCGCCACCTGCACTTTGCTTCCTCTTTATTAATCTTTAATCACATGGAAACGTTCCACCTTTGACAACTCTTCCCGCTCACTGATTAAAGGTCGCCAACTTTTAGTATCCACATACCCCCCCCCAAAATTGTTTAAGATCAACTTTCTGTCCCATGATTGTCCCGTGATTGTCTCATGACAGTCCCATGACTACAGACTTACCTTCTATGCCCCTATGCCATAGATAAGCATGTGATATTTTGTTGAAGTTGGTTTTTGTTTTTGTTTTTGGTCATGGGGGATGAACTCTAGGCCTGGGCACTGTCCCTCAGCTCTTCAGCTCAGGACTAGCACTCTACCACTTGAGCCACAGCGCCACTTCGGGCTTTTTCTGCTTATGGGGTGCTGAGGAATTGAACCCAGGGCCTCATGCATGCAAGGCAAGCACTCTATCACTGAGCCAACTTCCCAGATAGCGTATGATGTTTTAATAAACTTTGTTTATACCCACATGGTACAGTCCCTTTCTGCCTACCAGGCACGTGTTCCCACGTTACCGCTGAGGAATCAGCAACAACCCAACAACAAGAAAACAAAACCAGTTTCAGTGGGGGAGAGAATCTTCAGCAACTGTTTGTTGGATGCAGGGCAATCATGCAGAAAGTACAAAGAGCTTAAAGTTGTACAAGAACCAAACACTGCCCATTCTTAGATGGGCAATGGAATTGAAAAGCCTTTCTAAGACAAAGAAATAAAAATGTCTAAAAGATACATAAAGCCAGCTGAGTACTGGTGGCTCATACTCGTTATCCTAGTAACATAAGAGGCTGAGTTTTGAAGTGAGCTCTGGGCAAGAAAGCCCATGAGACTTTTATCTCCAATGAACTACCAAAAAGCTGGAAGTGGAATTGAGGCTCAAGCCTTGAATAAAAATTTAAACAACAACAACAACAACAGAAAAACCCACTCAGCAATAGCATCCAAGCCTTCTGTTCAAGTCCCAGGATCAATACACACATTTTTTTTTTAAACTCATAAAGCCATATCGATGGAGCCTTTCTGGTCTCTGACAGATGTTTAAACCACAATCATTCCATACCTCTCCCGGCCACTAGGACTGCAGCAATGTTGTAATTCTCACCTCAGCAGGCTGTAATTGGACATCATGTTTTCTTTCATGGCCTGGAAATATCTGTTCTCAAGGACCAAGTTCAGCTCTTTGGGGTCCATCTTCTTGCCCAGGAACTGACAGATCTTCTCCACAGTGCTCCTCGTGTCCTGCAAGAAGGAAAAGCAGGACAAGGAGAACACAGAGCGGCTCTCAGAACGAGGGAGCTTTGGAGGGAGGACAAGAAGGGACAGACAGCCAAGCACTATGACAGACTCCTATGACAGAGGCTGAGCTGGGAGCAGGGAGGGAGGAAGGGATGAGAGAGGAATAGGAAGGAGGACCGGAAGGATTTGATCCAAGCACCCAGCACCGGGATGTCATTTTATGGTTTGTGGCAGCACAACCAGAGCACAGAGACTGGAGATGTCCCAGACCTAGAGAAAAGCATCTGAAGTGGGGCCCTGGTGACTCCCAGTTGTCATCCTATCTACTCAGGAGGCTGAGATCTAAAGATCCTGGTTCAAAGCCAGCCCAGGCAACATAATCTATGAGACTTTTATCTGCAATTAACCAGCAGGAAACTGGAAGTGGAGCCGTGGTTCCAAGTGGAAGAGACAAGCCCTGAACTGAAAAACTCAGAGACACCATACAGTCCCAGAATTCAAGCCCCAAGACCGACTAAAAAAGAAAGAAGTGAGAGAAAAGCCTAATTTGAGAAATATCAAAAGGAAGATCAATACACTAGTTACTACAGTGTCCCACAGCTAATCTCAGTACACCCCAGACTTCTCTAAAGTCTTTTATTTGTGTTTGTGAGTTGTGGGTCTTGAACTCTGGGCCTGGATGTTGCTGTTGAACCTTTGTGCTTAAGGCTAGCACTCTATCAACTGAGCCAGAGGTCCACATCAGCTTGTTGCTGATTCACTGGAGAGAAGAGTCTCATGCATTTGCCTGCTGGTGCTGTCTTTGAACCACAATCCTCAGATCTCAGCCTCCTGAGTAGCTAGGATGGTGAACTCTGACAGGTGGTGTGGGGTCTATGAAGAAGGGGAGACCCATGATCAGGAGGTAATAATGGGGTGGAGTGCATGGAAAATGGATCATTGCCTTCTTCAGTGCCTCATAGCTGAGCACCAGCACATTCTCTCTCTCCCTCATGGACATCCAGCCCCGAACATGTGCAAACCATGACCCATACAGCACTGCAGGGTGGGCAATGAGGGACAAATAATCAACTCCTGGACCTCCAGATGTGGTCTATGATCTCCACATGTTTCCCCTTGTCCCCATAGCTTCCTCTAGGTAGAACTGACAAAAAAATTCTCGTGCATATTTACCTGGGTGCCAGTGGCTCACACCTGTCAGCCTAGCTCCTGAGGAGGATGAGTAGTGAGGATCATGGTTCAAAACCAGCCTTGACAGAAAAGCCCCAGAATATCTCTCTGTCTCTGTCTCTGTCTGTCTGTCTGTCTGTCTCTCTCTCTCTGTGGTCATGGTGGTGCTTGAACTCAGGGCCTACCCCCTGTCCCTGAACATCGTACTGAAATCTAGCACTCTATGCAATGAGCCATAGCTCCACTTCCGGCTTTTTTTTTCTGATTCATTATAGATGAGTCTTGTGGACTTTTCCTGCCTGTGCAGACTTCTCAGATTGCAGTCGGCTGGCTGGGTAACTAGGATTACATTCCTGAGCTACTGGCACTTGATTCATGAGAGTCTTATGGACAATTATTTGCCAAAAAGATGGAAGTGGAGCTGAGGATCCAGAGGTAGAACACTAGCCTTGAGAGAACAAGTAAGGGAAAATGCCCAGGCCCAGAGTTCAAGTCCCAAGACACACACACACACACACACACACACAATTTTTATATCCCCTCACTTCACAACCTACTCACCACTGTCTTGGATGAACCATTCATAATACTGTTGCAGTGACTGCAGATTCTTCATGAGCTGTGATTGACCCCAGAAATGACAGCCAGACACAAGGACATCCTTTGGATTTCTGATGACATAGATCACCTTGAAGGGAGAAAGGAGAAGACTAAAAAATCATGACCATCTTTTCCACATGTAGGTCTTGATCTCCCCTCAGCCAAGGTCTACATGATGGGACAAGCATCAAAGGATCAACCATCTGCCAGTGTCTTACTAGAACACTAATTTATTTTTATTTGTTTGTGACAGTCCCGGGGCTTGAACTCTCAGCCTGTGCACTAAACCTGAGCTATTTAGCTCGTGTTTAGGGCTTTACCACTTTGAGACCCAGCACCACTTTCTGGTTTTCTGCTGGTTCTTTGGAGATAGAAGTCTCATTCACTTTTCTGCCTGGGCTGGCTTTGAACCATGATCCTTAGATCTCAGCCTCCTGAGTAGCTAGAATGACAGGCATGAGCCATGGGGTCTGGCTTTGGCACTGGCTTTTGATGGAGTGAAGATCAAAGAAAAGACAGGCAAGTGGTTCTGCCTAAAGTTTATCTGTAAGCCCTGGTTGAGCTTAAGGTAGATTTGGAAGACTCTGGCCTCCAGGTCATCTGTGAGGGCCCAACTGCACTGGTCTACATTTTGGGCCTGAGGTCTCTCCATTGGTGAATGTGATCCCAGGACCACGGTGAACGACTGAAGGTGAATGCAGCTTGCTCTCATCTCCAGGTCTCTATTATGAGGTCAAGATTGAAAAGCATCGATTGAGCCAGTGGCTCACATCTGTCATCCTAGCTACTCAGGAGGCTGAGATCTGAGGATTGTGGTTCAAAGCCAGCCCAAGCAGGAGAGTCTGTGAGACTCTTATCTGCACAAGTAACCACCAAAAGGGGAGCAGTGGCTGAAGTGGTAAAGCTCTAGACTTGAGCACTAAAGCTCAGGGATAGTGCCCAGGCCTTAAGTTCAAGCCCCAGAACTAGCACCCCATCCCCCCCCCCTCCACACACACACAACAAGCATTTACTGAACAGTTATTGAGCACTGATCACTGACCTTGGCCTTGGAAGTGAAGAAAGACTTGGGGAAGAGTTGGATGGGAAGGTGGGAAGTGAGGAGCTGGGGCCCCTCCTTCCTGTCCTTAATGATTTTGGCTCTACTTTTAGCCTGGATCCACGAGGATTCATCCCAGATGGGCACAGACCGGATCCACTCTGGATCCCTTGCTGTGAATGAGACACAGGATCTCAATCATCCAGTTGGTTCCTGGAGACAGAAGGAAAGTGAAGGTCACTCATTTCTGCCTAAATTATGTTAAAAAAATGACAGTAAAATATACATAAACCTTACTGTTATAAACTTTGTTCAGCATACATTCCTTTGTCCCAGAAGGCCTGTGTGTGTGTGTGTGTGTGTGTGTGTGTGTGTGTGTGTGTGTCCGTCCACACATGCCAGTCCTGGTACTTGAACTCAGAGCCTGTGCGCTGTCCCTGGATTTTTCTGCTTCATATTGGTGCTCTATACCTTGAGCCACAGTTGCACTGAACAGTTTTTCTTCATTCATTGGAGATGAGAGTCTCACAGATTTTCATGCCAAGGCTGGCTTTGAACCTCGATTCTCAGACCACAGCCTCCTCAGTAGCTAGGATGGCAAGAGATATCCACCAGTACCTGGCCTATGCTGGTATTTTTACAGGTAATAAATGTACACTGTCCACATGTATGTAGTTGCCCCCCCCACCCCATCTCCTGTCCAGGCCCCCACAGCTCTCTTGTCTCTTCTAGGCTGTGGTGGCTGTGGACTTTGCACATGGTGCAAATCAAACACCTCTTGCCCTCGTGTGTTTCCAATCGCAATATGTCCTCCAATCATGCTGCAGAGTGGGTCAGAGTGCTCTGCATTGGTAATCAGCATTAAGCTCCATTTATCCCCTGAGGCCTATTGGGGTTAAACAGCGAGTCTCTGTGGATAGTTGGGATAGATCCACCCCATTGGCTGTTCCTGAAATCCCTGCAGTGCGGCCCTGGCTCCTGATTCTCAGTGCATTTCCCTTGCAGTATGTGCTCTGTGCTGGCTCCGCCCCATCCGGTGCCCAGCCCCTCACCCCCCACCCCCTACCCAATTAGGGCCTGTTCTGCCACTGCCTTGTATTTGCTGGAAGTTTCCAGGTCCCAATTACTGCCTAAATGGAATACTTTTCTTTCTTTTAGTGTCAGTCCTGGCACTTTAACTCAAGGTCTGGATGCTTTCCAAAAAGAATGCCCAAAACAAATGTACTCATTGGCTGACTTATGAAACAGTCACTCCTCTGGACAACAGTGCAGATTTGACTAGAGGGGTAGAGTGCTGTTGGGAGCCCTGCAGGGAGTCTCTCTGCATGATAAGCTTGACTATCTCGCTGGAACATCTCTCCAGACTATTTACAGAATCTGGTCTTTGCATCCTGCCCCAAACAAAGACCAGGTAGCTGCTATTGACCACCTTTTCACATTGCCCTAAGCAAGCATCCTGCAGCCTCTACTCCCAATGAAAAAGCTTCCTTATTCTAAGCATATAAATACCCCTGTGTGAAAAATAAAATTTGGCAGCTTGATCAGAATCCTTGTCTTGGTGTCCTTCTTCGTGTCTCTTGTCCCTTCATTCCTTCTCGCTTAGGTTCATTGCCCTCGTTGAAGTCCTGCGGGTCAGGACAACTGGAGCCCAACGTGGGGCTTGAGCCTCTGACTAAGGAAGGAACGCCGTCCTCCGGGAAAACTTGGCCAAGTACAGTCCGAGATCGCGAGATCGCCTCGACAGACCCCACCGAGAGACAGATCCAGGAGGAGAGTGGGGACGGCGCAAGGTGAGTGACCCACCATGGGACAAGCAATGTCATCACATGATCTATTTCTGTCAGACCTCAGGGAGGCCTTCAAGACACGGGGAACGTGGGTTAAGAAAAAGGATTTAGAATTATTTTCATAGAGGACTTGTAGGAATCATAGATGCAAAAAGATGGCAAAGAGTAGGAAATTGTTTAATAGATTATTATGAAGTCTTTGGTTCAGAAAAGGTTCCTGCTACCGCCTTTTCCTATTGGAATTTGATTAATGACATTTTAAAATGTTCTCTGTTTGATAGTGGAATTTTAAAACTTGTAAAAACGGGAGAGGAGGTTCTCCAAAATGCCTCTCGGCCCCCCGTGGCTTGCCCATCGGTTGTATTAGATATGACTGCTGGCCAATTTACTGAAAATCCCTTCCTTTTGTAACCCAGCCTTTCAAGGGCCCACTGCCCCTCCAGATCCAGATGTTTTTTCTCTCCCCCCTTTACCTAACCTGGCACCTTTACGCGAGACTCTTCAACATAGGCGAGAACACCTTCAACTTTTTTTTTTTTGGGGTCCGGTAGTGGGCCCTGAACTCTGGGCCTAGGTGCTGTCCCTCAGCTCTTCAGCTCAAGGCTAGCGCTCTACCACCTGA
>NW_012267466.1:489510-497031 GCF_000151885.1 Dipodomys ordii
TTTGAAAATGCTAATCCGGCATGTCAAGATGTCCTCCGACCACATAAAAACAAGGATGACCTCTCTGAGTTTGTCAGGCTTTGTGCTGGAGTAGGGACCGCTCATGCCATGGGGCTCATCATAGGTGCTGCCTTTACCAAGGCATTTCAAAGTTCAGTCCCCAGTTGAGTACTTGCTTTAATTGTAATTGCAGGTGAATGGTAGACCACTCCCTACCACTCTTTGTCTTTTAGATCAAGAACAAGCAGCCCCAAGGTGGCTGCCAGAACGCTTGATAAAACAGGTTAATGGCTTACCACAACCCAGGGGAAACCTTCCCCCTGAGGATGATTCCTTTTCTCTTACAGATGCTACTAGAACTCCAGACTTGGACCTTCCTGTTTGAATTTATTAAATAACAGATTAATCTCTTGGTTTCTAAGCCCATACAGGTTCATCACCATCGCCTTGATATGGCAGACCGAGGCATTGAGATCTAGGATCTACCCCAGGCTTTTAATTAGTGTTTTGCCATGAGCTTGTTCCAGTGGGAAACAGCCCCCCTTCTTTTTTCTTATTGAGAAAACCCTTCTTATTCATAACTCCTGACCATTCAACGGGCAAGACCTATTGCCATAAGGGATAGGTTAACCGCTCCTCCTATAGGCCCCTCCGCTTGGGGGAGGATGCACCTATGGGAGGAAGAAAAAATGCTCAAATCAAGGGTGCAGGTAAGACTGCAGGGGGATGGATCCGCGAGATCCCAAAACCCAAGACCCCTGAGTGGCAAGCTCTGGTGCATGACGGTTGGCATGCATACCCCACAAGCCGTCTCCTCAAAAAACATGCCAAGGCCTGTAAAATTCCCCTCCCCGAGTGAGGACGCTCGCTTGGAGAAGAGAAAAACCCTGGGCCCTTAGAGGAACAGAGCCTCTGTCACCCCCTTAAAAAGAGCCACCAACAATTGATGGTCAATTTTCTAAATAAGAAAGGGGGAGATGTCGGGAGCCCTGCCGGGAGTCCCTCTGCATGATAAGCTTGACTATCTCGCTGGAACATCTCTCAAGGCTATTTACACAATCTGGTCTTTGCATCCTGCCCCAAACAAAGACCAGGTAGCTGCTATTGACCACCTTTTCACATTGCCCTAAGCAAGCATCCTGCAGCTGCTACGCCCAATGAAAAAGCTTCCTTATTCTAAGCATATAAATACCCCTGTGTGAAAAATAAAATTTGGCAGCTTGATCAGAATCCTTGTCTTGGTGTCCTTCTTCGTGTCTCTTGTCCCTTCATTCCTTCTCACTTAGGTTCATTGCCCTGGTTGAAGTCCTGCGGGTCGGGACAGAGTGCCAGTTAAATAAACAAGCCAAGCATGTCCAAGACCTTGAGTTATAATCCTAGTACTGCCTTCCACCAAATCAATGATTGAAAAGTTATATCCTTAAGCGCTTAGCATGTATTAAATAAGACATGTTAGCATTTATCTAAAAGATGTCCACAAGTGCTAGATATAGATCTGCAAAAATATTGAGACAAATACTAGAATATAAAGCTTTCCCCCAGATTCACGGACTTGAGAAAGCCAGCCTCCTATGCCAGCCTCCAGTGTAGCTCCAATATTAAACACAACTCCTATTAAAAACACCTGGGCTGTAGGTGGTGCGTGCACACGTGCTGATAGTGTGAAACATTTGTCCCAAAATGTATGTGGAGGGGTAGCATTGATCAAGATGCCAGGCCCTGGGAAATGGGCAGTGTGGCACTGAAGTCCTTTGGTATAACTGCTGAAAGATCATGTTTAAAGGCCTAAATCAACAGCTACATTTAAAAAAATGAATGATTATAAAGGAAAAACAATGTAATCCTTCTATGAGATCTATAACATTTAACCTCAGACACTCCACCCCTTCCCACTAGGCATTCTCGAAGACCTAATTCTGCCGTAGGCTCAACTCTACCAGTACCTTCACCAGCCCACCATGCACACTGGAATCCCTGTGACATGGGCTGGTGAGATCCTCTTCCATGAAGGGAAAGAAACAAATGAGCTACTCTTCCATTCCCACGTGGGAGGCAAGATGGAATGGGGCACAGGCCTGGCCTTTCCCACGCAGCTGCAGCCCCTGTTTGGGGGTAGGTCACTGTGATAATATCCTCATCCTTCAGCACAAACTGCTCATGGGCTGCTTTTATGGCTTCAGGGGTGTACATCTTGGAAGGGAAAGGAATGCCCTGGTACCACACATAGTCCTGAGCCATTGCGGAACCCTGGGTGCCTGGATCTTGGTAGCAGGTACTGTCACTGCCACTGGGGAGGGGGTGGCAGAGTCTGGGTTTTCATCCTGAGTGACGGAAAATCATTAATCCTCTTCATTTCATTCTGCAATTAACCTGCTCACTCACCATGTCTGGCTGGCTTCATTCAAAGGTGATCTGTGACCAACTGAGATTTAATTCAGGGTAATGAAGCCAGGCCACGGAGCCCGGTGTTTGTCAAAGGTCATAGCTCTCTATTCTGAGCGTGGCTGCAGAGGTTAAGAAAGTTGCCAGGAGTCCTCACACTGTATTTTTCTTCCCATTTCTTCTGCTTCTTCCTGTTGGGAGCCAACTATTTCACTGGAACATCTTGAGGCTGTTTCACCTTCTCACCCTGCCCTAAGTAACGACCACGTTTTCACCTTGCCCTAAGCAAACACCCTGCAGCTACTAATGACCACCTTTTCACCTTGCCCTAAACAAGCACCCTGCAGCTGCTTCGGCCAATGAAAAAGCTTCCTTATTCCAAGCATATAAATACCTGCGGGGAGCCGGCACAAACACCATTACAAGGCGCCGCCCACTTCCTTGCAGTTTTGAGGTAACTCCATATTAGGCAGTGCTTGGCAGGACGGTGGGTCCTGGGCTTTGCGCATGCGCAAGCCACGTAGAGTCCCCAGCCAATCCCGTGGCACCTGGTGACGGCGAAAGGCAGACGACCAATGGGAAAACGACAGTGTTCCTATTCCCTATATAAGCGGCCATGTTTTGTGTGCGCGCGCGCTCTCGCGCTCAAGCTCTCCCATCAATTCAAAAGCTCTCCAATAAAGCGTGATCTGAGAAGACTCCTGGTGTGGTGGTCGTTCTTCCTCGCTGGCCGAGAAGGCGTTCACCGCAAATACCCTTGTGTGAAAAATAAAAATTGGCAGCTTGACCAGAATCCCTGTCTTGCCGTCATTCTTCGTGTCTCTTGTCCCTTCATTCCTTCTCGCTTAGGTTCATTGCCCTCATTGAAGTCCTGTGGGTCGGGACATCTTCCAGGATCTCAGCCATGACCCTAGTGTCTTGGATCTCCATGGCTCCTCAGGCTCCTGGGGGCAGGGAGAGTTTCTCAGACTTCCTTTCCTTGTCCTGACCTAGATATGTTTGATAAACTCCAAATACTTCAGTCACATCACTCATGATGATGATGATGATGATGATGATGATGATGATGATGATCATGATCATGATGATGATGATGATGGTGGTGGTGGTGGTGGTGGTGGGTATGTGGGTGGGTATGTGTGCCAGTGCTGGGGCTTGTACTCAGGTCCTGGCTACTGTCTCTGAGCTCTCTTGCTCAAGGATAGCACTCTACCATTTTGAGCCACAGTGCCACTTCCAGCATTTTTGGTGGTTCATGGCAGATAAGATTCTCACAGACTTTCCTACCCGGATAAGTGTTTCAATCTATCGGCATCTGTGCCCCTGCCACCTACTTCAAACCACAATTCTCAGATTTCAGCCTCTGCATAGCTGATATGACAAGTGTGAGCTCAGTACCTGGCTGTATGTGCCTATGGGCACCTTGTCAGCCTACAAGGTGCCAACCAGCAGCCACAGGTGATCACACACAGCTGGAGTGACAGTCCCCAAGATGACACACTGCTGGGGGTGACAGGAGACCACAGTGGTCCTCAACCTGCTGCAGATTCAGCTAAAATCATGGGCAGATGTGGCCCTCCAAAACCAGAGGGCCCCAGATCTGTTAATGGCAGAAAAAAAGAGGAACCCACCTTTTCTTGGGAAAAGAGTGTTGCTACTATATTAACAAGCCTGGCAGAATAAAACAAAGCATAAAAGCTATAAAAAGATAGCTGCTAACCTAAGAAGCAATTGGGAATCTCAAGAGGTTGACAGCTCCTTCTTGGGATCAGTCACTCCCTGGCCTATGCTTCTCTTGGGTCCACTGACAGCAAATTTTTTTGTCTTTTACTACAGAATATTCTCATGGAAAAGATGAGGACCTTTACCAGTGTGTCAAGCAAATACTTCTTGGATGGTACCTGGTTGAGCAACCATTACAAACAACCTATTGACTCCTTTGCTCCTTCTCAGCAGGAAGTAGCTCCAGAAGAAACGCCCTCCATCCTTACTGTCCACCCAGGACCCATACCTATTAAACAACAAAGGGGGGAATGTTAGTATGTCCTCTTCCATGTGGGGCTGTACTGTCTCCATCCTAGGCCCTCAGCATGAATTTCTAGCCCCCAGCTGCCTCAGTGGAATGGGCTCCAACCAGACCTGAACTCCATTCTGCCCATCCCAAAGAAAAGAGAACTCTTCCTGGGACCCCTGCAGGTTTCTTAGCCATCAGTCCACATTCCTGCTCTCTGCCCAGATCTAAACTCTGCCCTGCCTATACACTATCTTCAGTAACCCGCTGCACACACAGAGCACCTTCCACCTTTAGTCCTGGGATTGTATAAGGATGTCCCTGGAAAAAGACAGGTGCCCTTTCTCTCTCTCCCATGAGGGAGGTAGCCTTGTCAACACCGACTGACAATAAACTCCTTTGTTGTATGTGACTGTGTCCATGTGATCTTCTGGGATGGGTGATTTCAGGGGTTGTGTTTAATAATGGAGCTAAGATAGAGGCTTGCATATGAGATATGTTGGCTTTCTCAGTCCATGCCTATGGGGAAAAGCTCTTTATTCTGGCTTTTTATTTCTCTTAATAGCTTTAAAGTTCTATTCCTAGCACTTGTGGACATCTTTTTGATAAATTCTAATATTTTATTTATTTAGTACATGCTAAATACTTAATGACATTACTTTTCAATTATGTACTTTTTTGTGGGTACTGCAATTTGACCTCAAGGCCTGGCACTTGCTTGGTTGGCTTATTCCACTGACACACTACACTTGAGCTAAATCTCTCATGTTGTACAGAGAGGTTACAATTTCATAACTCAGGTAATGAGTACAATTGTGGCATCATGTTTTTGTTTTGGTGTTGTTTGTTTGTATTTTTTGAAAAACACACAGGCCCTGAGTTCAAGCCCCAGGTGCTCTCTCTCTCTCCCTCTCCCTCTCTCTCTCTCTCCCTCTCTCTCTCTGTCTTTCTGTCTCTCACACACATACACACAAACTGACTTTTTGACCAAAGATTGTATGATAAATTAAGTTTATATCTGTAAGATTTATGTTATTCATATTTTACCATCATTGTTCTTATATAGTTCAGATAGAAAGGAGTGACCTTCACATTTCCTTCTGTATCCAGGAACCAACTGGCTGGTTGAGATCTTGTGTGTCATTTGCAGCAAGGGGGATCTGGAGTGGATCCAGTCTGTGCCCATCTGGGATTGATTCCCATGGATCAAGAGTGAAAATGGATCCAAAATAACAAAAGACATGAAGGAGAGCCCCCACCTCCTCTCCTCCCACCTCCCCAGCCAACTCTTCCCCAAGTCCTTCTTCCTTTCCAAGGCCAAGGTCTGTGCTCAATGCCCAATAACTGTTCAGTCAGGGCATTATCTTATTGTGGTGCCAGTTCTGGGGCTTGAACTCATAGCATAGAAACTCACCTTGAGCTTTTTAGCTCAAGGCTAGTGCTCTAACACTTGAGCCACAGCTCACCTCCTAGTCTTTGGTGGTTAATTGGAGGCAAGAACCTTGAGCAAAAGAGCTCAGGGACAGCATAAAGGTCCTGAGTTCAAGACCATGATTGGCAACAATAAAAAAGAGAGATAGCAAAGGACTGGGGTGTGGCTGAAGAGGCAGAATACCTTCCCAGCATGCATAGGCCTTCCATTCCATTCAATCTCCACACTATAAAACACTCAGAAAACAATAGCAGGGCATTGCATGGCACCCCGCTCCTGGGTATCAGGACCTTGTGAGCAGCTGAGACATTGGCTCCATCCCAGCCCTGGCCAGGAAAACTAGGTGACCAAATGCCAGGAACTATCCCAACTCCTGAGCCGGGCTATGAGGGAATAGAGTGTTCTCTCTCATGTCCTCTGTGATCCTTCTAGGAGGCCATGTTCTGGTCCTTTCCACAGGGCTATGCACATAGGATCCCCAGAGTGACAGGAATACACCCTTCCTGAATGTTCCCACACAGCTCCCACTGCCTCCTCAAGATGCAGCAACTAGCAGGAACATCTTTAAAGTATTTACAGGAAAACAAACATAAAACAAGCCATTTAATACTAAATTAGTAATAATTATAATAATAACAATGTCACCGGTGGCTCAATCAATGCTTTTGAATCTTGAATCCTCATAATGTAGCCCTGGAAATGAGGTCAAGCTGCATTTGCCTTCAGCAGTTCACAGTGGCCCTGGGGTCACATTCACCAGCTGAGAAACCTCAGACCTAAGATGTGGACCAGTGCAGATGGGCCCTCACAGATGATCTGGGTGCCAGAATCTTCAAAAACACCATTTAACTGCACTTATAAATCTCCTTTATACAGATCTACTTGCCTGTGAATTCTTTGAACTTTACTCCATCAAAATGAATAAATAAGCTGGGTCATATGACTCACTACTGTAATCCCAGCTAGTCACTCAGGAGGTTGAGATCTGAGGATGGTGGTTCAAAGCCAGCTTAAGCAAGAAAGTCCGTGAGACTCTTATTTCCCATGAACCACCAAAGCTGGAAGTACACTTGTGGCTCAAGAGACAGAGCATTAGACTCTCACAAAAAAAGGTCAGGAATGGGGCCCAAGCTGTGAGTTCAAACCCCTGAACTGACACATACAAACACAAAAACAATTTGTGTTCTAAGCGAGACACTGAGCAGACCCTGGCTCCTTCAATATTCATCCCATTGTGTAGAACTTTGCCAAGGGGAGATTAAGACCTCATGCGTGGGAAAGATGGTAATGATTTTTTTTATTTTTTTCCTTTCTCCCTTCAAGGTATGAAAGACCCCAGACTTCTGGGATACTTTTGTCAATGGGAGGGCGCCCCAGAAAACTCAGACTCCAGGCCAGGAGATGCAATAAGCAAGAGGAGTTTTATTTGACATTTGCGCAAACGGTCTCTCTGCCTCGGCACAGGAGAGAGCCCCGAACCCTGGTTACAGGCATTCTTAAAGGCAAAAACCACAAGATTAGCATATAACACCAGGTGTCCCCCGGGATTGGCCCGTTTAAAAGTCACTATGTACTCCAGCAATCATTTTTACTATGTGGGGAAGTTTATAACACTCTTTGTAAAACAATTGGCCCAGGGATGATCAAACGGAGGTAGTCACTCTGGGAGATAAGGGTCAGGGAGTTTACATAATTA
>NW_012267466.1:498086-525586 GCF_000151885.1 Dipodomys ordii
GGGAAGAGAGGGTTTCTGGATATCACCCAAAAGAATGTCCCACAAGATCTTAGATTTAGCAGCAGTCAACCAGGAAGCAGACTCAGGTGATGGAATCAGGCAGGAGTTTTTCCAGGTGGCTGTCAGGCCCCTCGTTGAACTTTACCCATTAGGTTATGCAGCAACAGCAACAGCAGCAGGATCTCTCAGTGGCTCCAAGGGACTGTCACACTTCATGCTGGGCTGTAAGTTTCTACACAGACTGGTTAAAGATACATTGCATAGGCTTGGCAGGCTTTGATCCTGCTGGTTTTTAAGATCTTTAAACAATAGCCCAGGACAATTTACCAAAATCACGACTTTTTTACTAACCAGATATTTTTGTAAAATAGACACAGAAGGCTCAGAAGGCTTAGTACAGATGCAGTCTCCACACCTTGCACACCGACAACTGTTAACACTATTTTTATGCCTTTTTTCAAAATCTATTTTGCCTTACTTTTCCAAAATTTCTGACTCTGGACCCTTGATCTTAAAAATGGGGGGTAGAAGGGCAAAGGTCCATCTTCTGTAACTTCTTCAAGCTGACTTCAGGGGCGTTGATCTTACCTAGCCAGGAATCTATAACTTTATCCTATTTTACAAAGAGGCTATCAGGGTTAGATGTCATTAAGAACAATATTTAACTTTTGACAACTGCACAGACCTTTTCTCCAGCTACAGCAGTGTAGCTTGTTTAGCACTCTGGTTTGCAAAAGCATTTTTTTAGATGGCTTAGGAATGTGATCTCTAATGATCCCAACAATGCCTAAAATGCCTTTGCAGGCCTTTAGACAGATATCAATAGAAACACACTCTCAGGTTTACAAACTTTTTCCTGAGCAGATGAACTTCATGTAGCTGGTGTCAGCTCAATATTACTGCCAATTAGAGCTTTTGGTACATAAAGGGGTTGAGATTTAAACTATCCCCCACATTTTATAGCATTAACTTTTTACTATCACAGAGGACTGGCAAGTTCCTGTCCCTTACAAGGTAAATAGTCATGGGCATTAGGCATGCTTATAAACTCTTCCCATGACCTCCCGGCTCTGACCACTTTTGAAGGGCCACGCACAAATGACTCTAGGATCTGACATTTCCGCCATCCAACCAGTGGCTTACTGCCTCTGGATGCTCCTCCATTGCTTTTGTCCCAGGAGTGTCTTCTTTACATTGGGATAAATGCTTCATTGGCATTTCCCTTTAGCTGGTCACTGGACTTGAACTCGGGGCCTGAGCACTATCCCTCAGCTCTACAGCTTAAGGCTAGCACTCTGCCACTTTGAGTCCCAGACTCGGGGCTTGAATGCTGTCCCCTAACTCTTCAGTCCAGGGCTAGTACTCTGCCACTGTGAGTCTCGAGCTTGGGGCTTGAGTACTGTCCCCCGACTCTTTAGTCCAGGGCTAGTACTCTGCTGGCTGAATAGAGGTGACAGTCTCACAGGAACCTTTTTGTGCCCGGGCTGGCTTTGAACCAGTTTGAAGATCAATGAGTCTTATAAAAGGCCACTTTACTCCAATTAAAGGCAACAAGGTGGTCAACATAGAAGTAGCTTTTAAGCATGCTCTTACCTACCTGAAACTTATTAAGAGCCAAAGTTACATCTGACAACTTGTAAGAATCCTCTGGGCTTTGCTCTGGGCTTGCTGGAAACTTAAAAAAACAACCTATAAGAGCAAACTAGAATAGCAATTATTTTGGTAATCCTAATTTTTCCTTTGTGCACATTGAGGCCAATGTTAAGAACAATTTTACATTTAAACTTTATATCTAAAAATCCATTTCTAATTTTTTAAACTCTTCTACTAATCGTTTTTTAACCTCTTATTAATCACCTTTAATATCTGATACTTTAGTTTTCATTTGCATTTTGAAAAGATCCCTTGAAATCTTGAGGCCAAGTGTCACTCATTGCCTCTTGGTTGCTTGTTTTAAAACAGACACACATTAAAAATTTTAAACTCGAATGACAATTTTTCCGTAATGCAAAAATAACAATCATCATAACTGAACCAAAAAGCTAGACTTAGCATCTTTATGACTTTTAAAACCATCCTAAATGTAAAACATAATTGAAAGTAAGCCATATTATACAAATAACTTTTTACCCTATTTTTAAGGCCTTCCTAATTTTAATGTTAACACATCCAAGGGAAAGTTTTAGCAATACTAATCAGATCACTACATCACTCATTTTAACCACCATGTTTTCAGTGTCAACCTGCAGGGAAAAGAGAGAACAAAGATGGGCCACTCAGCCCCTCCTATGAAATGGGCACACACCCAATCTGACTCTTTAGGGTTAGATGAACTGCGTTTGTGCCAGCTTGCCCTCTTTTACCATGCGTGGACTCCTCCCAGGGCCTGTCCCACCATGCATGACCAGCTGAACTGCACTTCTGCTTGTTCACCCTTCACCCCTAAAGATAGGTCTTCTGTTGGCTTCTAAGTTTTTCCCCGTCTCTTCTCTTGGTTCTCGAATGAAATACACAGTTTTAGACAGACAGAACAGGTAACATCTTTGACAGTATTAAACTAACCTTTACATTTAAATTTTTAATATTTATCCCAAATTTTAGCCAAGGGAACTAGATCCCAAACAGCCAATGCATTTTTGTTAAGCCAGATAACTTGATTACAGTATAAAAAGTCTTATGCATTTTAAAATATTAGTTTTTAAATACCAGATTTTCTAATTTGCAAGTTAAAGAATCTTTACAAAGCCATTTAAAACAATGCGAAGATTTTTTTTAAAATTTTTGGTAATGTCCAAACCTCATAACCTTTTGAATTTTTAATTTTAAACTCCCCCAATTGTTACAGCATGCTGACAATTCTTTGAACACGTTCACAGACACAAACAAAACACACAGGTCTTAAAGCTCGCAAAAATCAAAATCAGTCGTACATACGCCTTTTAAAGTTTTTAAACAAAAATTTAAGATAGTATTTTTTTTAACTAGGTACCTTTGTTGGGCTTTATTTTCCCAGAGCTTGCTTGTCTAGCAAGGCAATTCACTAATTAGTCTTTTGAATCCCTTCTGTTGGAGGAGAGCTGGGGGAGGGCGTCACCTAAAACTAAACTGGCCAGATTTTTTTTTATCCAATTTTAGACAAGAGTACTCTTCAAATTGTTACCTTGTCAGGACTAGCTGAAAAAGTCCAAACTAGGCACACAGCCTTCTACACCCTCCCTGCTGGCAGCCTCCACAAGGAGAAAATGCAGCTTGAGGCTTGAAGGGAACCAAACTAGCCCAGTAACCTTCCATGCCTCACAGGGAGGGTGGGCATAGCAGGTCTGTGACTGAACCCAGCTGGAACTTTTATTCCCCCAGAGATGTTTAAATAAATAAATAACAAAAACACAGATAAACACAAAAACCAAGGATCCACACTTAAAACTGGTACCAATTCTAAAACAGAACTAGACAAGAACTGTAGGCTGAGTTGGGGACTAATGGGCCCCAGTTTATCCCTACCAGAACTCTGTGCTGTTCTCATTCAGCAAGCTGAATCCAGAGTCTGCTGAGTGAGCCTGCCACACTCACCCAAATCTTCCCTACCTCAGAAAACATAAAACGAACACACACACTAAACAAGACAAACAAGTGGCCACAAAGACAAAATCAGGTCTCAGTGAATGGGGCGACATCTCACCACCATTCACTTAGTAGGAGACTCAACCCCTATTCACCTCCGGAGGATTTTTCTCTTAGATTCCTGCAGACGTTGACCCAGGGGCCTTCCAAGGTGGAGGAGAATTTCCAGTCATTTTGGGGCAAGGGAAAAGAAAAATCCCTAGCGGCCATCCCCTCAGACTGACAGGTTCTCCCCCACGCTCAGACCCCCTGAGCCAAGGCCCAAGACTGAGATCTAACTGGGGCCACTCACAGGTGGTCAGTGGCAATTTCATAATTGACAAACAAGCAAGTTCCTAAAACCTGACAATCTGGGCTGTAACTTTCTTCCAGTGATCTATAGTCAGACTTAAGGGGGTTGTTAGTTGTTGCCCCATCCCTTTAAGGACAACAAAACAGACAACAGAGACAATTAACACTAAACAGAAACAGAGGAAACCAGACAGGTGCCAAACAGAAAAAGCAACTTCAGATGGGAGTGGCCGACCACAGCTAAACTCCCCGGGAAGGAGAGAGATTCCACGTTCCCTCCTTTCCCCCAGGAAGGAGAGAGATTCCACGTTCCCTCCTTTCCCCAGGAAGGAGAGAGATTCCATGTTCCCTCCTTCCTCCAGGTCACCCCGGAGTAGGACTCCAGGGTGGGGCCAGGAAGAGATTCCACATTCCCTCTTCCCCCCCAAGTCTCAGGGCACGTCTGCCCGAGCCGGGCCAGGGGTCTCAGGGCACGTCTGCC
Source organism: Dipodomys ordii (assembly GCF_000151885.1). Classification (NCBI taxonomy): domain Eukaryota; kingdom Metazoa; phylum Chordata; class Mammalia; order Rodentia; family Heteromyidae; genus Dipodomys; species Dipodomys ordii. Next base: position 502,480 of record NW_012267466.1, read on the forward strand.
TCCCCCACTGCCCCAAATACAGGCAAAATACAGGATCTGTACAGGCACTTTTCTTTGGATCCCAGAGTGCAAAATACAGAACAGAGATAACAAACACAGAAGACGCGAAAAGCAAGAGCTCTATCTTACCTCCTACCTGTCCTGGAATTTGGGGTCTGGGGGCGCCAGCTTCCCGGCCAATGCACCAAATGAAAGACCCCAGACTTCTGGGATACTTTTGTCAATGGGAGGGCGCCCCAGAAAACTCAGACTCCAGGCCAGGAGATGCAATAAGCAAGAGGAGTTTTATTTGACATTTGCGCAAACGGTCTCTCTGCCTCGGCACAGGAGAGAGCCCCGAACCCTGGTTACAGGCATTCTTAAAGGCAAAAACCACAAGATTAGCATATAACACCAGGTGTCCCCCGGGATTGGCCCGTTTAAAAGTCACTATGTACTCCAGCAATCATTTTTACTATGTGGGGAAGTTTATAACACTCTTTGTAAAACAATTGGCCCAGGGATGATCAAACGGAGGTAGTCACTCTGGGAGATAAGGGTCAGGGAGTTTACATAATTATAGGCTTGTGATTAACATTTGGCCTAGTTTGCTGGGCTCACCTGATGGTCCTTATCTTGAGCCCCCTATACCGAGAATTTTTACACAGGGATGCAGAGGAACATACTCTTTGTTCTTTATCTTGGGTCCCTATCTTGGGTCCCTATCCTGGGTTCCATTTGGCCACTTAGGGAATTTTCAAACAGGAACCAGAAAAACATACCTGTTTTTTCTTTATCTATGACCACAAACCTTGTCCCAGGGACTGGCATCTGGGCATCTGAGACTTTTTACTCCATTACTTATTTCCAGAAGGGAGGGGGGTTAGTGCTAGGGCGAGCAAGTTTACAGAAGCAAAACCAGCAGTTAGCAATTGTAAAGTGTAACTCTAATTTTTAATCTTTCAGGTACTCTACATCGGAAGGATGTCCTTGTGTCCAGCTATCATTTCTTGAGTGGATCAAAGTTCATAAAGAATCCGCAATCACTGCAGCAGTATTTGTGAGTGGCTTATAAAGTGAAGGGATCTAAATGAAGAACGTAAAAATATATCGACAGCACCTAACAGCCATTTTCGCTTCTGTACCTTTGCTTGCTAAAAACTCTGCTAAAACCTTGAGGAGTGGAGTGAAAGAGGCAGAAAACTGGACTGCCCTCAAAGTAGGCAAGCACCCCCTGAATGAATTTATTAAAAGGCATGGAGTAACATTAATGTTTAATGTAATAGAAATTAGAAGTTATGATTACTAACTGCTCATTTTTGCTTCTGTACAAATTGCTTTGTGCTAGATGATTGTATGGGTTTTGTATGATTTTAACTGTGACTGGTTTTAGTTACTCAGTAGTGGAATGTCAGCCTGGGAGCCTAGAGTTGCTTAGTAAAAGACTTCAAAGGCTTTACAGCCTTGACCAAGGGCACAAAGTCCTCAGAATCATCCCCAAAGCTGTAACGCCCTTCCCAGAGGCCGGGGCAGTAAGGCCCTAGGGAAGAAATATAATGTTTTAAGAAACCTAAGCAACTCCATTTTTATTTAACACTCCATCTCAGTTCTGTGACTTGACTCGTGATCCACTTTAGCCCCAATGCTAGGAATTTATGACAGAAAGCCATGCACAATCTTGGAGCCATAGATGGCGTTTGCTTAAGGCAGGTGTTAGCCCCCAAATGGTGTTGCCCACCCCCCCAGCCACCTAGGACTAAGAGTTTCTAACTAACCAGTTCTTCAGAGCCCGGGGTGAGACATGCCATGCATTCTGTTGGTCCGGGTGTGACCCGTAACCGTTTTTCGGTCAAGCTATGGACCAAGGACATTTTTCTGTAAAGGTCAACCATTGCTTTAAATGCAAATGTTAAGCAATCATGTAATTTCTTATGTAAAAGTTCCTTAAAGTTGTTTGTTCAATACTATAAAAACTGTGCTGATTCTATGCTCAGGGCCTCTTAGCATCACCGGTTACCATGTGCGCGGAGGACCAAGCTTGAGCTTGCAATAAACAGGCTTTTGTTGCTTATATTGATCGTGGTCTCTGGTGGTATTCCGGGGTCTCCAAATTTTGGTATAACATAAACATCCTCTGTGTGTGTGTGTGTGTGTGTGTGTGTATGTATATCTGTGTCTGTATCTGTGTGTGTGTTGGTCCTGGCCTTGAATTCTGGGCCTGGGCACATTCCTTTAGGTTTTGTACTCAAATCTAGCAATCTGCCACTGGAACTACAGCTCCAATTCCATCTTTTCAGTGGTTTATTGGAAATTAGAGTCTGTCAGACTGGCTTTGAACCATGATCCTCAGAATTCAGCCTCTTGAGTAGCTAGGATGACAGGCATGAGTCACTGGTGCCCAGCTAAATAAAATCTGTTAACCTGTAAATATGCACAACATTTTTCTTTGCCATTTATACCTGGAGGAAGTTGATAGCAACAAAGGAAACATGTGGCAATCATAGACCACGTCCAGGGCTGGATGTCCATGAGGGAGAGGGAGAACGTGCTGGTGCTCAGTTATGAGGTACTGAAGAAGGTAACGATCCATTTTCCATGCACCCCACCCCCACTGCCACCCCCCTCACGCTTCTCTAATATCCTTGATTCTTTTATTTTTTTATGTCAGTATGGGACTTGACTCAGGGCCTGGATGCTGTCCCTGAGCTTTTGGTGTTGAAGGCTGGTGCTCTACTACTTGAGCCACAGATCCACTTCTGGCTTTTTGCTGGTTCATTGGAGATAAGAGTTTCACAAACCTCCCTGCCTGAACTGGCTTCAAACTACAATCTTCAGATCTCATTCTCCAAAATAGCTAGGTTTACAGGCCTGAGGCACTGGGCTGCATCTTCCCTTCCTTCTGCTTTTTCTTACAATTTCCTCCTTCACATCTATTGTGTATGGTCTTTCCTTTCCACATCCACCTCTTTTGCTTTTCTTTTTTGCAGGACACAAAGAGCACTGTGGAGAAGATCTGTCAGTTCCTGGGGAAGAAGCTGGACCCCAAAGATCTGCACTTGGTCTTGGAGAACAGCTCCTTCCAGGCCATGAAGGAAAACAAGATGGCCAATTACAGCATGGCGAACAGGAGTAACTTTCCTGCTGGCGTTGTAATGTCCAGGAGAGGTGTGGAACAGCTGTGGTTTAAACATCTGTCAGAGACCAGGAAGGGAATTCTTAACAGATCATTGCTTTGTGAACATGTGTCCCGACCCGCAGGACTTCAACCAGGGCAATGAACCTAAGCGAGAAGGAATGAAGGGACAAGAGACACGAAGAAGGACAGCAAGACAAGGATTCTGATCAAGCTGCCAAATTTTATTTTTTACACAAGGGTATTTATATGCTTGGACTTAGGGCGTGGTGCAAAGGTGGTCCTTAGTAGATTTAGGGCAGGGTGAAAAGGTGGTCCGTAGTAGCTGCAGGGTGTTTACTTTAGGGCATGGTGAAAAGGTGGGATTCTGTAAACTCAGCCTCAGGTTGTTCCAGTGAGATAGTTAAGCTTATTAAGTTTGTGAGACTTAACTTTTGGCTCCCAACAAACATGGCTTTATGGTATTGTTGTTGTTTCTGAAAACAAATTTTATTTTATTCAAATAAGGGTTTATATACATTGCATAACACTAAAACTGGGAGAAGACCAAAACCCAGCCAGTTACTTCAGGTAGCACTGGGCAGCCGTTACTTAAGTTGCAAACTCTATAGCTAGCTACATGGCAGATGACTCCAGGCTGATGCTCATTCCCTTGTTAATAGTTTAATTGTTATTAGGCTGGTCTCGTATCTTTTTTCTTTTGGGCACCTACTATCTAGGCTATGTCTGGTCAACTCAAGGCTCTCCCAAGTGGCACAGCTGCTGTTGTTGGCTGCCTTACCCCAGGCTCTCTGGAAATACCATGGGTCTTTCTTTCTTTCTTTCTTTTTGTTGGATGTGGGGCTTGAACTCTGGGCCTGGGCATTGTCCCTCAGCTCTTCAGCTCAAAGCTAGTGCTCTACCACTTGAGCCACAGCACCACTTCCGGGTTTTTCTACTTATGTGGTGCTGAGGAATCAAACCCAGGGCCTCATGCATGCAAGGCAAGCGCTCTACCACTGAGCCACCTTCCTAGCCCCTTCGTTGCCTGTTCTAATGCACCTCCCCGATCCCTGAGCCCTAATGATCTGCCTTCAGTTTGACTCCTATCAAAGGATTTTCCTCAGAGGTTTCAGGGCTGGTGGAATTCTTGGCTGGCCACTCTGGGGGATCACACGTGTAATACCAGTTACTCAGGAAACTGAGATCTGAAGATCAAGGTTGAAAGCCAGCCCAGGCAGGGAAAGTCTATGAAGCTCTTAGTACCAATTCACCAGCAAAAAGCCAGAAGTGGGGCTGTGACTCAAGTGGCAGAGCTCCAGCCTTGAGGAAAAAAGTTCAGAGACAGTGCCAAGGCCCATACTTGCACACACACACACACACACACACACACAAACACAGAGAAACACACAGATACACACATGCACATAAATGCACATACATATGCACATACTTACATGCACACACAGGTCTCCCCCACAATTCTTCCCTCTGAGGTTCAAAGGCCATTGCAGGTGCAAGGCAGGGCTGGTACCAAGAGCTGGTGAGCTGAGCCTTTCCTACCCATTGCTCTGTCTGATCTCAGCGTTTCTCCATGGCCTCCAGAAGAACCATATCACTGTAGCCCAGGCTGAAGCCTTCCACAAAATATCCCAGGAGAGGATGACAGGACTTCCTCCAGAGCTGTTCCCGTGGGACTAAGGTGAGACTTATGTCTGTGTCTGTGGAGACAAACACTTATGCCCCCTTGGGGTCAAGGTGTAGATCTGTCACTTGATGGTTAGAATGCTCATGTTGTATGTTTGATCCCTTGCCTGATACAAATCTCCATGGTGTCACTCTTCCATTTATAGCATCTCAGCTATGAACAAATCTTACCAAGCCAGAAGCCAGCTCAAGGCTAGTACTCTCCTACTTGAGCCACAGCACCACTTACAGTTTTCTAGTGGTTTATTGGAGGTAAGAGCCTCACAGATTTTCTTGACCAGGCTGGCTTTGAACTGCAATCCTCAGATCTCAGCCTCCGTGGTAGCTAGGATTACAGGTTTGAGCCCCCGGCAGCCTATTTCCTTCTATTTCTTCTTGTGGTTCTGTTCCCTGCCATGAGCTTACCTTGAATGAGTTCACAGTTGCCCAATAAAAATCCTCCAGTGATGATCACACAGTGTTGTTTTCCCTAAATTAGTTTCACAGTGAAAGCAAAAATGTTAATAATTGGCTTCATCACCTGGGATAAAAACCTAGACTCTGCCACCTCCTCCCCATTGCCAGTGGCCTGGGACCAAGAGCCAGGCACACAGGGCTCCACCATGGCTCAGGACTACATGAGGTACCAGGGCATTCCTTTCCCCTTCCTGCATCACGACCTTGAAATCATAAAAGCAGCCCACGAGAAGTTTGTGGTGAAGGATGAGGACATCATCACGGTGACCTACCCCTAATCAGGTGAGCAGACAGGACCGTGGCTGCATGGGAAAGGACAGGCCTGTGCCCCACTCCCTCCAGCCTCCTGCATGGGGGTAGGGTAGTAGCTCATTATTGAAGACCTGTGGCTCAAGTGGTAGAGTGCCAATATTGAGCAGAAAAGTTCAGAGACAGCACACAGGCTCTTAGTTCCAATCCCAAGATTGGTGCATGCACACACACACACACACACACACACACACACACACTACCAACATTGTGTGAACAAAGATTATATGCTAGACCAAGTTTCTATGGGTAAGGCTTATGTTATGTATATTTTACCATCATGGTCTTTATACAATTCAGATAGTAATGAGTGACCTTCACTTCCTTCTGTCTCCAGGAACCAACTGGATGATTGAGATCCTGTGTCTCATTCACAGCAAGGGGGATCCGGAGTGGATCCGCTCTGTGCCTATCTGGGATCGCTCCCCATGGATCGAGACTGTACGTGGATCCAAAATCATTAAGGACAGGAAGGAGGGGCCCGAGCTCCTCACTTCCCACCTCCCCATCCAACTCTTCCCAAAGTCTTTCTTTACTTCCAAGGCCAAGGTCAGTGATCAGTGCTCAATAACTGTTCAGTAAATGCTTTTTTTTGGGGGGATGGGGTACTAGTTCTGGGGCTTGAACTCAAGGCCTAGGCACTATGCCTGAGCTTTATTGCTCAAGTCTAGAGCTTTACCACTGCTCCCCTTCTACCTTTTTGGTGGTTACTTGTACAGATAAGAGTCTCACAGACGCTCCTGCTTGGGCTGGCTTTGAACCACAATCCTCAGATCTCAGCCTCCTGAGTAGCTAAGATGACAGATGTGAGCCACCGGCTCAATCAATGCTTTTGAATCTTGAATCCTCATAATATAGACCTGGAGATGAGAGCAAGCTGCATTCGCCTTCAGCTGTTCACCATGGTCCTGGGATCACATTCACCAGCTGAGAGACCTCAGACCCAAGATATGGACCAGTGCAGTTGAGCCCTCACAGATGACCTGTAGGCCAAAATCTTTAAAACTACTTTAAGTTCAACTAGAGATCACAAATCTCCTTTATACAGAACTACTTGCCTGTCTGTTCTTTGAACTTTACTCCATTAAAAGTAAGTTCCCCAGGCACCATGGCTCATGCCTGTCATCTCAACTAGCTGCTCAGGAGTCTGGGAGCTGAGGATCATAATTCATAGCTAGGCCAGGCAAAAAGGTCTGTGAGACTCTTATCTCCAATGAACCAGCCAAAAAGAAAAACCAGTGGTGCTGCAGCTCAAGTGTTAAGAGTTGCCAGCCTTGCTTGGAAGAACTAAAGGAAAACAATGCTCAATCCCAGCACTGTCCCCCAAAATGAACAAATAAAAGGAAAGATAAGTTCTAGAATCATTCCCCAAAACATAAAATCGGACTCTGGAGTCCAAAGGCCAAGACATCTATCTGTGACCACCAGCTTAAGGGCAGTTCAGGGTCACTGCACCTCGGATCTTGGAATGCTGGCTTGGAAGGCAGCTTTTGTGAATACACAGCTAAGCATTCACCGGGGCTGACAATGATAGGATGAGTCCAGGAGTTTGTTCTCTGGAGATAGATCCCGGTTTGGGCTCAGCAAACACTTCCTGGGTTGAACGCCAGCTCAGATTCACTGTTTCCTGGCTCTTAGTCCTGAGCCTCTGTCTATCAGGGCCACATCCTGGTGGCTCCCTATGGGTCAGCCATGTGTGTGGCTCTACCTGACTATGTTTTTCCATTTGCCTCTTGAGCTTTCTACAGAAATCGCACACCAGTCCATAAATATTCCACAGGTCTCTGGCAATTCTCCTTCCATTGCTTTATTCTAAGCCAAGCAATTCCCTCATAGGAACTTGGAAATGCGTTTAAAAATGAGTGTCCTGCCCGGTGCTGGTGGCTCACACCTATAATCCCAGCTACTCACTCAAGAGGATGAGTTCTTGTTTCTTTTTATTATTATTATTATTATTGTGAAAATACCGTACAAAGGGGTTACAATGACATGGGCAAGGTATTTTTTTTAAATATATACTAAAAAAAAAAGAAAGCAATGCTTTCTTTGGAAGTGGAGCTGTGGCTCAACTAGTAGAGAGCACACAAGCTCAGGGACAAGCCTAGACCTTGAGTTCAAACCCCAGGACTGGCACAGACAAAAAGAAAGAAAAATGAAACCCTTCTTTAGGTAACAAAGTAAGATTTTTTAATTTCCTCATTATTATTATTATTTATTATCTTTAAGTAGTTGCACAAAGAAGTTCCCATTCTACAAAACAGTATATGAGTACAAAGTGTCTGACAACATTCTCACCCATCTCTCTTAACCCATCCCTTCTTTCACTTTTTGTCTTTAATTGAAATGAGGTGATTACATAAATTTCACATATTTCACAGTATTGTGGAATAGTGACACTTACTTAGAGTCACAAACACATTTTTAACTTTCACAGGGCAAATTGTCATTATCATGGTCTGTACAGTTTGTGAATTCTATGAGCTTTGATAATAGAAGTTATTTTTTCTACATCAGATGATGTTGACATTTATTTCCTTTTGCTTAGTGTGGGCTGTTCACACTTATTCTGTTCCTCCTCTTGGCTTTCCTCTGTTGCGTGCATATATCTACCTCGAACATGGAGTCATTTAGCAATGATATGACAAAATGGGTGGCTGTCCTTTGTTTCTTAGTCCTGTTTGCCATATCTTCTTGTATTTTGGCTTTAGCATCCACATATCAGGGAGACCATGTGCCATTTGTCTCTTTGTTCTTGGCTTACTTCACTCAAAATAATCTGATCTAGTTCCATCCATCTCCCTGCAAATGCCATTATTTTGTCCTTTTTAGTGGCTGCACAATATTCTATTGTATATAGGTACCACAATTTTGGGATCCACTCATCAGTGGCGGGGCATCTGGGTTGTTTCCAAATCTTGGCTAATGTGAACAGTGCTGCAATAAACATGGAGGTGCATGTGTCCTTGTATACTAGTTCCTATTGTTCAGGATAGATGCCTAGAAGTGGTATGGCTGGGTCGTAGGGAAGGTCTATATTTAGCTTTCTGAGGTATCTCCAGACTGTTTTCCAAAGTGGTTGTATTAGTATACATTCCCACCAGCAATGCAGTAGGGTTCCTCTTTCTCCACATCCCCTCCAACATTTGTCGTTGGCTGACTTTAGGAAGTGGGCCATTCTGACTGGGGTAAGGTGGTATCTCAGGGTTGTTTTCACTTGCATTTCTTTTATAGCCAGGGATGATGAACATTTCCTCATGTGTTTCTTTGCCATTTTTATTTCTTCTTCTGAGAAGGCTCTCTTTAGTTCCCTTGCCCATTTCATGATTGGTTTGTTAGATTTGTGAGGGGTTAGTTTCTTGAGTTCCCCGTGTATAATGGATATTAGACCCTTGTCTGATATGTTGCTTAGCAGTGTGCTGTTTAATTTCCATGAGTTTGACAGGAGGCTGAGTTCTGAGGATCCCAATCCAAAGCCAGCCTGAACAAGAAAATCCGTGAGACTCTCACTTCCAATGAACCACCAAAGTTGGAAGTAGAGTTGTAGCTCAAGTGATAGAGCACTAGCTTTGAGCAAAAAAGTTCAGGGATGGTGCCCAGGTCATGAGTTCAAGCCCCAGGACTGGTACATACAAACAGAAAAACAATTAGTGTTCTTAGTGAGACACTGAGCAAGATTGTTGATCCTTTGATATTCGTCCCATCATGTAGACCTTGTCTGAGGAGAGATTAAGACCTCATGCACGGGAAAGATGGAAATTTTTTTTCTGCTTTCTCCTTTCAAGGTGATCTATGTCATCAGAAATCCAAAGGATGTCCTTGTGTCCGGATATCATTCTGGTAGTGGATCAAAGTACATAAAAAATCCACGGTCACTTCAGGAGTTTTTGGAATGGTTCATCGAAGGCAACTGTGAGTGGGTTTTGACATGAGACGATCTAAACATTGTGTGTGTGTGTGTGTGTGTGTGTGTGTGCGTGCGTGCATGTGTGCATGCGCACACGCATGCACATGTGCACACACCAGTTCTGGGGCTTGAATTGGGCCTGGACACTTTCCTTCAGGTTTTTTACTCAAATCTAGCAATCTGCCACTTGAGCCACAGCTCCACTTCCATCTTTTTAGTGGTTTATGGGAAATAAGAGCCTCATGGTCTGGCTTCGAACCATGATCTTCAGATGTCAGCCTCCTGAGTAACTAGGATGACAAGCATGAGCCACTGGTGTCCAGCTGAATATGATATTTTAATCTGTAACATGCACAAGAATTTTCTTTGTCAACTATACCTGCAGGAAGTTGATAGTGACAGAGGAAACGTGTATAGATCATAGACCACATCTGGACATCCAGGAGTTGATTATTTGTCCCTTATTACCCACCCTGCAGTGCCTTATGGGTCATGGTTTGCACATGTCCAGGGCTGGATGTCCATGAGGGAGAGAGAGAACGTGCTGGTGCTCAGTTATGAGGCTCTGAAGAAGGTAAAGATCCATTTTCCACTCACCTCACCCCACAGCCCTCTCAACACTGACACACATCTCCCTTTCTTCATAGACCCCGCTCCACCAGTCAAATTTCCCCATCCTAGCTATTAGGAGGCTGAGATCTGAGGATGACAGTTCAAAGCCAACCTGGGCAGGCAAATCCATAAAATACTTACCTCCAATGAAATGAAGCTATGGTTCAAGTGGTAGAGTGCTAGCTAACCTTGAGCCACAAAGGCTCAGGGATAGCACCCAACCCTGAATTCAAACAACTCACACACACACACACATGCACGCACGCGCGCACACACACAGAGATAGTAAAGAAATCTGTGTTGCTCAAACATAAGCTTTGGGACACTATAATACCTGATCTTTATAATTGTCAAATTATCACTTCATAATTGTACAAATGTGCCCGCCCCTCTCTCTTTCTTTCTTGTCCATAGTAGGGCTTGAACTCTGGGCCTGTTCACTTAGATTTTTTTGCTCAAGGCTAATGCTCTACCACAGTGAACCACAGTGCCCCTTCCTGTTTCCTATTGTGTTTTTTTTTGGAGATAAGAGTCTCTCAGACCCTCCTGCCCCCAATAGCTTTGAACTGTAATCCTCAGATCTCAGCCTCCTGGGTAGCTAGGATTATAGGAGGCAGACACCAGGTCTTGGCTCCATGCAACGAACCATAAAATGACATCCCGGTGCTTGGTGCTTGGATCAAATCCTTCCAGTCCTCCTTCCTATCCTGCTTTCATCCCTTCCTCCCTTCTTGCTCCCAGCTCAGCCTCTGACACACGAGTCTGTCATGGCACTTGGCTGTTTGTCCCTTCTTGTCCTCTCTCCACACCTCCTTCCTCCTGAGAGATGCTCTGTGTGGTGTCCTGCTTTTTCCTTCTTGCAGGACATGAGGAGCACTGTGGAGAAGATCTGTCAGTTCCTGGGGAAGAAGTTGGACCCTGAAGAGCTAGACTTGGTCTTGGAGAACAGCTCCTTCCAGGCCATGAAGGAAAACAAGATGTCCAATCACAGCCTGCTGAGCAAGAATTTCTCTTCTGCTGAAGTCTTAATGACCAGGAAAGGTATGGAATCGCTGGGGTTTAAAGATCTGTCAGAGACCACAAAGGAAATTTTTAGTATATCCTTGCTTTGTAAATATGGATTTATGGGCTTTTTTCTTCCTTTTTGGCTTGTTTTTAAGGTGTATGTCGATCCTGGTGCTTGAACTCAGGGCCTGGCTGTTGTCCCCCGTTTTAAAATGTTTACTGAAGGCTGGCCCTCTACCACCTGAGCCACAACTCCACTTCTGGATTTTTGGTTGTTCATTGGAGATCAGAGTCTTATGAACTTCCCAGAGCTGGCTTCAAACCTCCATCCTCCAATCTCAACCCTTTGAGTCACTAGGATGACAGGTGTAAGCCACCAGTGCCCAGCTGGCTTTATGTATCTATTAGACATTTTTATTTCTTCATCTCAGAATAGCTTTTCAATTTCATTGCCCATCTAATAATTGTCTGTACAACGTTAAGCTCTTTGTCCATTCTAGATATTTGCCCTCCATCCACTGAACAGCTGGTGAAGATTCTCTCCCATTCTGAAAATTGTTTTTGTTTTCCTGTTGGTATTGTTTTATCTTTGTTTTTTGAGCAGAAACGTTTTAATTTTATGCAGCCATATTGATTTATCTATTCTATTTCTTCTTGGTTGAAGCCTTAGAGTTTTTGGCAGAAAATTACCACCTGTGTCTCTATTATCCAGAGATTCCCCTGTGAAATGGAAGGGCTTGGGGACCACATTGAAATCCTCTGTTTCTGCTAGGCCTGTGTTTCTTAGGTTTGGTGTCTTCATTATGGCCCATTGTTTTGTTTTTGCTTACTCATGTTCCATTTTTACTTCTTTCTACCTTCCTGTTTCTTCATTGCCTGTTTGCATGCACCTCCCCGACCCCTAAACTCTGATGTTCTATCTTCTGTTTGCTCTCCTCTATGGAAGGATTTTCCTCAGAGATTTTAGGGCTGGACAACACCAAATCCATCATTGAATTCACTGAGATCTTGGTAAACTTCTTTGTTGGTCAGGTACTAGTGGCTCATGCCTATAACCCCAGCTACTTAGTATCTGAAGATCAAGGTTCAAAGCTAAGCCAGGCAAGGAAAGTCTGTGGGACTCTTAGCTCCAATTCACTAGCAAAAAGCCAGAAGTGGAGCTGTGACTCAAGTGGCAGAGCACCAGTGTTGCACAAAAATGCTCAGAAACAGCCCCCAGGCCCAGTGTTTGCACACACACACACACATATACACAGGCATATGTACACACAAATGTGCGTATGCATACATGCACACCTACAAGCAAACACACATAATTGCATGCATATCTGCATGCATTCACACAGTTTTTCTTGGAATTCTTCCCTTTGAGCTTCCATGTCCATGACAGATGGAAGGCAGGGCCGGGACAGGGAGGCGGTGGGCTGGGCCCTACATACCCATTGCTCTGTCTGATGTCAATATTTCTCCATGGCCTCCAGGCATTGTAGGGGACTGGAAGAACCACTTGACCGTAGCCCAGGCCGAAGCCTTTGACCAAATATTCCAAAAGAAGATGGAAGGATTTCTTCCAGAGATACTCCTGTGGGACTAAGTCCAGACTTCTCCCTGTGTCTGTGGAGATGAAGACTTGTGTCTCCTTGGGGTCAGAGTGTAGATCTGTCACTTAATTCTGGTGGTTAGAATGTTCACATTGTAAATTTGATCACTTGTCTGATACAAATCTCCATGGTGCCACTCTGCCATGTATAGCATCCCAGCTATTAACAAATCTTACAAAGCTGGAAGCTGGTGACTCATGCCTGTCATGCTAGCTACACAAGAGGCTGAGATCTGAGGATTGAGATTCAAGGCCAGCCTGGGCAGGAAAGTCCATGAGACCCCTATTTCCAGAAACACAGAAGTAATGATATGGATCAAAGTGGCAGAGTGTTAGCCTTGAGCAAAAATGTTCAGAGAAAACACCCAGGCCCTGAAATCAAACCCCAGGACTGGCAGAGACACACATATCCTCACACGCATACACATCCACATAATCACACACACACACACACACACACACACACACACACCCCACATCCCAGTGGTGTTAGAGAAGTATTTGGTTTTGCTCAAATCTGCAAGGTCAGGACAAAGAAAGGAAGTCTGAGAAAATCTCCTGGCCTCCAGGAGCCTTAGGAACCATGGGGATCATGACACAAGGATCATGGCTGAGATTCTGGGGCATGGAGATCCTGGGGGAAACAGAAAACATGGAAGGAAAATACATTGTGTACTTTGGGCTAGGATTTTGTGGCGACATTACTGAAGTGAACTTAGGGCCTTGAGGCAGAAGTCCAGCCTCCTTCTTTGAGTTTTTGTGATATATACACCTATTCTCAACATAAAAGAGTCAAAAGATTTTTAAAAAATTAAGAAAAACCTTTGCCAAAGCATATTTCCTTCTAATTCCTCTTGTAGTTCTGTTCCCTACAAGCATAGATCGCCCTTGAATGATTTCACAGTTGCCCAATAAAAATCCCCAGGTGACAATCGTGTTTGTTTTGTTTACTTTGCCCTCATTAGCTTCACAGTAAATGAAAAATTGTAATGATTGCCTTCACCCAGCTGGGATGAAAATCCAGACTCTGCCACACCCTCCCGGGTGGCAGTGGCCCGTGATCAATAACCAGACACGCAGGGCTCTGCTATGGCTCAGGACTACGTGTGGTACCAGGACATTCCTTTCCCTGCTGCGGATTTCTACCCTGAAGTCATAAAAGCAGTCCACAAGGAGCTGGTGCTGAAGGATGAGGACATCATCATGGTGACCTACCCCAAATCAGGTGAGCAGATGGGTCTGTGGTTACATGGGAAAGACCAGGCCTGTGCCCCCTCCAGCCTCTTGCATGGGAACAGTATAGTAGCTCATTATTGAAGACCCAATGGTAGAGCTGGGTCAGTGGTAGAGCTCCAGCCTTGAGTGCAACAGCTAGGGACAGCACCCAAACTGGCACACACACACACACACACACACACACACACACCACACACACACACACACACACACTGGTTTTTTGAGGAGCTCTATGGTATATTAAAATGAAAAGGATGATTTTGATGTTACTTGGAGGCATGATTTCAAGGAGAAGAATTGTCATGGAACATGGCTGGGAACCAAAAAGCTTCTGGTGAATACAAGGAACTGGCAGACCAGGGGGTCATGTGTCAAGGAGAACACTGGGAATGCAGAGCATGCATGTGTGCGTGTGCGGGTGCGCGGGCATGTGCTCATATGTGCAGCTAAGAAGCACCCCCACCCTCCACAGGCAACACACCCTGCATCTTCCCCTTCCAGCACTGGCATGTGATCTACCAGGAGTTCACTGAGGGGGACCAGGTGTTCAGGAGGAAGTGGTGCTTCCCAACCCCTGGCTGCAGCCAGGACCTTTAGTAAAAGTACTGCTGAGTGGCAAGTTGGGGCAGAGGCCACTCAGAGTGAATGAATGCATGCATGTTTACCTGAATGTGTGCATGCATCACCTCTGGTCCTTTCTTTGTTCTTTCCTGGCTGGGTAGAGGGGGGCACAGCTGCCACCACCAGGGATCAGTGCTGGCTGCAGGGATTGGGTGTCTACCCGCCTGCCAGCTGGAAAATGTGCATGGGATGTGGGGTCAAAGCGGCTGCCACCTCAGAACTGTCACTCCCCAGGGACAGTCACATCAGCGGTGTGTCACTGCTTCTCCTTGTTGGTTGTCAACTCCCAGCACTCTCTAAGCTAAGTAGCCCCTCAGGAAACCTGCGGTGGGGAGGGGGACAGGGCCTTGTAGATCTCAGCTTTCAAAGGCACTTGAAACTGGGCTATGAGCTCACACCTGTCATACAACAACCCGGGAGGCTGAGATCTGAGCACTGAGGTTGGAAGCCAGCCCAGGCAGGAAAGTCTGTGGGCCTCTGATCTCCAAGGAACCACCAAAAAGCCACTGTGGTTCAAAATGGTAGAGTGTTAACCTTGAGCAAAAGAGCTTAGAACAGTGCCCAGGACCTAAGATCAAGCCCCAGCACTGGCACACACACACACACACACACACACACACACACACACACACACCATCCCATTGATGTTACACAAGTATTTGATGGTCCTCAAATCTGCAAGGTCAGGACAAAGAAAAGAAGGCTGAGAAACTCTCCATGCGCCAGGAGCTTGAGGGAAGCAGATGTTCGCCTTGACCCCCGCTACCCTCCATATGCGTGGGGTTCTTTGCTGAAGCCCCGCTTCCTCTGCCAGAATTAACTCTCAGCTCCTCACAGGTACCTGGCAAGGAAGCCAGCCAGCTTGGTGGCTGGTTACTGGTGGCCAGGAAGCCAGCCATGGTGAGCAAGCGGGTTACTTTCATAGTGAGCCCAAGACAGTTAATGACCACGTTCAGCACCCGGATGAAACCCAGACTCTGCCACCCCCTCCCAGGTGGTAGTGGCTGTGGCCTGGGACTAAGAGCCAGGCAGGCAGGGTCATCTTTTTTTTGTCAGTCATGGGGCTTGAACTCTGGGCCTGAGCGCTGTCCCTCTGCTCTACCGCTTGAGCCACAGCGCCACTTCAGGTTTTCTGAGTGGTTTATTGGAGATAAAGACTCTCATGGACTTTCCTGCCCGAGCTGGCTTTGAGCCATGATCCTCAGATCTCAACCTCTTGAGTAGCTAGGATTACAGGCTTGAGCCACCAGTGCCTGGCTTTTCTCAATATTTTTAAAGTTCCCTATGGAGCACTTGTGAACACCTTTCAAATTCTAACACTTTTTATTTAGTCCAGGCTAAACGCTTAAGGATGTAACTTTTCTTTTTTATTCTTTTGTTTCTTTTTTGTTTGTTTGTTTCAAATTCTTTATTGCGATTAAGTGGCTACATAATTTCCCAAATTTCACAGTATTGTAGGATAGTGAAGCTTAGTTAAAGTCACAAACACATTCTAACTATCATGGGGCAAACTGTCCATCATACTCTATAACATTTATGAGTTCTATGATCTTTGCGATACAGTTGTTTCTTCCGCATTGCGTGATACGTACATTTCTTTTGTTTTGCATAGCATCAGCTATTCCCTCTTTCCCTCTTGTTCCCTCCCTCCTATCGCTGCCATTGTGTTGCTTAGTTTATTTTGGTCAATGTCCAGTGCAGCTGATGGGTCCCGCTGTTGTATATTTTTCCCTGATTCCTTCTAATTCTGTGTTGTCCTCCTGGTTTCCCTCCAGTGTGCACATATATACCATATATGTGATCAGCAGCATGGGGTTATTTAGTAATGATTCGATCAGATGAGTGGAAGTCCTTTGTTTCTTAAGTCTTATTAATTTTGTCATATCACCTACGCTTTGGATTTAACATCCACTTATCAGGGAGACCATGTGCCGTTTGTCTCTTTGCTCTTGGCTTACCTCACTCAACATGATTTCTTCTAGCTCCATCCATTTCCCTGCAAATGCCATTATTTTGTCCTTTCTAATGGATGCATAATATTCCATTGTGTATAGATACCACAATTTTGGGGTCCATTCATCTGTGGTGGGACATCTGCATTGTTTCCATATCCTAGCTATTGTGATCAGTGCTGCAATAAATGTGGAGGTACATATGTCCTTGTATACTGTTTTCTGTTGTTCAAGATAGATGCCTAGAAGTGGTATGACTGGGTCATAAGAGAGGTCAATATTTAGCTTTCTGAGGACCCTCCAGATTGCTTTCCAAAGTAGTTTTATAAGTGTACATTCCCACCAACAGTGTAACAGGGTTCCTCTTTCTCCGCATACCCTCCAGCATTTGTCGTTGGCAGACTTGTGGATATGGGAAATTCTGACTGGGGTAAGGTGGTATCTCAGGGTTGTCTTTATTTGCATTTCCTTCACAACCAGGGATGGTGAACATTTCCTCATGTGTTTCTTTGCCATTTTTATTTGTTCATCTGAAAAGTCTCTCTTTAGTTCCCTTGCCCATTTAGTAATTGGTTTGTTTGGTTAGGGAGGGAATGGTTTCTTGAGTTCCTTGTGTATACTAGATATTAACCCCTTGTCTGATATATTGCTGGTAACTATTTTTCCCAGTTAGTTAGTTGTCTTTCTAGCTTGGTTGCTATAGCTGTAGCTGTGCAAAACCTTTTTATTTTAAGGCTGTCCCATTTGTCGAATCTCTCTCCAATTTGTTGTGACCCTGGGACTCTCTTCAGGAATTTCCTGCCTGTGCCTATAAGTTCAAGTGAGGATGTAACTTTTCAATTATTAATTTGGTAGGGGGCAGTTCTGGGATTTGAACTCAGGGCCTTGTACTTGCTTGACTTGAGTATCCAGCTGCACAGGACCACTTGAATCATATCTCCACTGTTGTGTGGGGAAGGTGTGGAGGGTGTTAACATTTCCTAACTATTGAATACTTTTGTTTTTTTGGTTCTTTTTTTTTAAATTAAAGTCCCCAGGCCCTGAGTTCAAGCCCCAGGACTGGCACAAAAAGAAAAAAATATGTAGGCAGTCAATGGCAACTGGAAAGCTTACAATAAACACAAGAACCTGGCAGAACAGGCCATAATCCAGAGGACTGTGTGACTCAGGCCTGGGATGGGAGCAGGAGGTGAGCACTCAGCACACACACCGAGCACCGAGTAAAGGAAATGTGCTGAAAATCAAGAGACAGGAGGATGAACTGAAGGGATTTCAGGAACAGCCAAGGGGTGGAGTAGTATTCCTCAATATCCTCAGAGAAACAGCTGCATAGTCAGAATAGGCTGTAGGGAATAAATAGGATATGCTGATTACCAGTGAAGAAAACACAAAATTGGTACACACACACATACACACACACACACTAAAGTTGAGTGACCAAAGATTGCATGCCAGCCACAGAGTCTATGGGTAAGGTATATTTTACCACCATGGTTTTTACATAATTCAGATAGAAATGAGTGACATTCACTTTCCTTCTGTCTCCAGGAACCAACTGGATGATTGAGATCCTGTGTCTCATTCACAGTAAGGGGGAGCCAGAATGGATCCGGTCTGTGCCTATCTGGAATCCAACCCTGTGAATTGAGACTAATCATAGATCTAAAATAATACAAGACACGAAGGTGGGGTCCAGCCTCCTCTCTTCCCACCTCACCATCCAACTCTTCCCCAAGTCTTTCTTCACTTCCAAGGCCAAGATCAGTGCTCAGTGCCCAATAACTGTTCAGACAATGCTGACGTTTTGAAGCTTGAACTCAGGGCCTGGGCACTGTGCCTGAGTTTTTTGTTCAAGGCTGAATCTCTACCACTTGAGCCACAGCTCAGCTTCCAGCTTCTTGGTGGTTAATTGGAGATAAGAGTTTCACAGAATCCCTGCTCAGGCTGGCTTTGAACTCCAATTCTCGGATCGCAACCTCCTGACTAGCTAGGATGACAAGTGAGAGACCTGTTGCCAGGCTCAATCAATGCTTTTTATCTGTAATTCTCGAAATTGCAGTCCTTAAGCTGAGGCCAAACTACATTTGTCTTTAGCAGTTCACCTTGGCCTGAGGTTCGTGTTCGAGAGGTAAGAGTCTTCAGACCCAAGATGTGGACCCGTACAGATGGGCCCTCACAGAGGAACTGGATGCCAGAGTTTCAAAAACCACCATTAAACTCATCTGGAACATACAAACATGCTTTATACAGAACAACTTGCCCACCTGTTCTTTGAACTTTATTCCATCCAAAGTAAATAAATGAGCCAGGCTCCCGCCTGTCATCCTAGCTACTCAGGAGGCTGAGA
The DNA here is from genome assembly GCF_000151885.1 of Dipodomys ordii. NCBI lineage: Eukaryota > Metazoa > Chordata > Mammalia > Rodentia > Heteromyidae > Dipodomys > Dipodomys ordii. The sequence goes on from NW_012267466.1 coordinate 521,320, forward strand.
TCTAAGATTGTGGTTCAAAGCCAGCTGAGCTGGGCAAGGCCACCAGACGTTTATCTCCAATAAGCCAACAGAAGAAATATAAGTGGAACTGTGGCTTAAGTGGTAGTGTTACCAGCTTGGACCCAAACAACATAGGGATGAACAATGCCCAGCTACAACACCAGCACCAAGAATGAATGAATGAATGAATAAAAGGAAAGAGAAGTTCCAGAGTAATGCCCCAAAACAAAGAATCAGAGTCTGGCATCCAAATGCCAAGTCATCTTGCTGTGACCACCAGCTCAAGGACAGTTCAAGGTCATTGCATCTGGGATCTAGAGCGCTGGTTTAGTGAATACACAGCTATTGGCTCCCCATGCCTGGCAAGGAGTGGATGAGTCCAGGAGTTTGTTCTCAGAAGAGAGGTCCTGTTTTGTGTCCAGCAATCACTTTCTGGGTGCAACTCCAGCTTGGATTCAATGACTCCTGGCTCCAGAGGTGAGCACTTTTTCTGATCCATGGTCACTAAGGGCCAAAACCCTGTGGCTCCTCTACATTATCTGCCACACAAGTGGCTCTACCCAGATGTATTTTTCCAATCACCTGTTGATGCTTTCTACAGAAAGGCTTAGAAACCTCTCCGTGGTCCATACATATTCCACAGACATCATGTAATGCATTTTCCTTCCTTTCTTTATTCCAATTCAAGTGATTGTTTCATGGAAACTTTTGTTTTTTAGGTAGGTCGTGGGGCTTGAACTCGGGGCTGGGCACTGTCCCTCAGCTCTTCTGCTCAAGGCTAGTGCTCTACCACTTGAGCTGCAGCACCACTTCCGGTTTTCTGGTGGTTCATTGGAGATAAGAGTCTCACAAAATTTCCTGCCCAGGCTGGCTTTGAACCACAATCCTCAGATCTCATCCTCCTGAGTAGCTAGGATGAAAGGTGTGAGCCACCGGCGCCGGGCTATTTCATGGGAACTTTAAAATACACCTTAAAATAAGCGTCCTGCCCAGTGTTAGTGACTTACGCCTTTCATCCCAGCTACTCCAGAGGAGATCAGAGGATCATGGTTTCAAGACTACACCCTGAACTCAGGGCCTGGGTGCTGTCCCTAAGCTCATATTTAACTTTTTCCTCAAGGTTGGTACTTTACCACTTGAGCCACAATTCCATATTGAGCCTTTTGTTGCTTTATTGGAGAGTAGAGTCTCACGGTCTTTCCTGCCCAGAACTGACTTCAAACCTCCATCCTCCAATCTCATCCATTTAATTAGCTAGGAGGGTAAGTACAAGACACCAGCACTCAGTTCTCTTTCTTTCTTTATTAGATATTTTTATTTTTTCATCTCTGAATGGCTTTTTGATTCCATTGCCCATCAAATAATTGTCTGTACAATGTTAAGCTCTTAGTCCATTCTGGATGATTGCCTTGCATCCCCTGAACAGCTGAAGATTCTCTCTCATCCTCAGACTGGTTTTGCTTTCTTCTTGTTGTTGTTTGCTTTTGGTTTTTGGAGGGCAGAAACTTTTTTTTTCAATTTTATGCAGGCACATTCATTCATTTGTTCCATTTCTCATTGGCAGAGGCTTGATAGCCCTAGGCAGGAAATTATTACCTATGTCTCTATTATCCAGAGATTTCCCTTCATGAAATTTTAGGTTTCAGGGTTACACTGAAATCCTCTTTCTGCTAAGCCTGTGTTTCTTAGGTTTGGTATTTTCATAGTGGCCCAGTGGGGTGTGTGTGTGTGTGTGTGTGTGTGTGTGTGTGTGTGTGTGTGTGTGTGTGTGTATGTGTGTGATAAGTTTTACTTCTTTGCATTTTCCTGTTTCTTCATTGCTTGTCCTAATGCATATCCCTGATCCCAGACCCGTGGTGTTCTATCTTCAGTTTTGTCTCCTCTATCAAAGGATAATCCTCAGTGATTTGAGGCCTGGACAATACCAAATCCACCATTGAATTCACTGAGATTCTGGTAAAGTTCTTGGCTGGCTAAAAATTCACCCCTGTAATCCCAGCTACTCAGGAAACTGAGATCTAAAGGATCAACTTCAAAGCCAGCACAGGCAGGAAAATATGTGAGCCTCTTACTTTAATTGGATGGTAGCCTTCAGCATAAAAGCTCAGTCCCAATGTTCAGGCTCAGTACTGATGCATGCGCACGCGCACACATACACACACACACACACACACACACACACATTTCTCAGCAATTCTTCCCTCTGAGACCCAGTGGCTGTGGAAGTACCAAGATGGGGAGTCAGGTGGGGCTGGGTCCTTGGTGCGCTGGGCCTCATCTGATCTCAGCATTTCTCTCCAGCCGCCAGGCATCCCCAGGAAATGGAAGAACCACTTCACCACAGCCCAGAACAAATCCTTGGAGAAAATACTCTGGGAGAAGGTGGCAGGACTTCCTCTGGAGCTCTTTCCATTGAGCTAAGTCCAGATTCTTATCTCTAATAAACCACCAGAAAACCGGAAGTGGCACTGTGGCTCAAGTGGTAGACATGAGCTTTGAGCTGAAGAGCTGAGGGACAGTGTCTAGGGCCAGAGTTCAAGCCCCATGACCGATAAAAAGAAAAAAGAAAAATGCCTTGAGTGCTCTTGCCCATAGCTTTTGTGTGGTATGAGTAGAATGATCCTAGGACCTTAAGCCAGAAGTCCAGACCTCACTCTTGACCATTTTTGAGATATCTACACCTATCTCCAAAATTCAGTATTTGTAAATTTCCAAATTAAAAATAACCTTGCTCTCAAGCCTGCTTCCTTCTATTTCCTCTTGTAGTTCAGGTTCCCTGCCAAGAACTGACAATCTGATGAGCACAGATCGCCCTTGAAGGAGTTCACAGTTGCCCAATAAAAATACCGCGTGACCTTAGCATTGCATTTTTCTTTATCATCTAATTTGTTTCAAAATGAAATGAAAAATGTTAATGATTGCCTTCACCACCCAGAATGAAAAACCCAGACTCTGATACCTCCTCCCCGGTGGCACTACCAGTGACCTGTGACCAAGACCAGGCACACAGGGCTCCTCCATGGCTCGCGACTATTTATGGTACCAGGGCATTCCTTTCCCTGCCGTGGGTAGCAACCCTGAATTCATAAAAGAAGCCCACGAGAAGATGGTGCTGAAGAATGAGGATATCATCATAATGAGCTACCCCAAATCCGGTAAGCAGATGGTGCCACAGCTGTGTGCCCTACTCCCTCCAGCCTCCCATTTGGGGATGGTATAGTAGCTCATTTGTTTCTTTCCTTCCTAGTAGAGGATCTTTCACAGGGATTCCTGTGTGTGTGGTGTGTCAGTGAAGGTGTTGGAGAAATGCAGTAGAGTTGGGCCTATGTCAGAATTAGGTATCTGTGACTGTCTGGGGCTGGGGGTTGAGTGACAGAGGAGGAAGGCTGCTGATCTCCTAGAAGAATCACTTCTAGTTTTTCCCCTTTATTTTTTTCTAATTTACTTTATTGTTAGAGAGGTGATGTACAGCCAGGTAACACTTACCTACATCAGGTAATAAGTACATTTCCTTTCACACAGCATCTTCTGTTCCCTCGTTCTCTCCCATTCCCTCCCTCCCCTTTCCACCCGTGAGTTGCACAGCTCACTTTCATAGTGTCCAGTGCACTCCACCACTGTACTTTTTCATCATTTGTGCTCTGGTTCTCTCTACCCTTTCCCTACCATTCAATAGATGTGTGCATGAATATATAAGGTAAAGAATAGAGAGCCATCACAAAAAGAAAAGCCACGTTTAAAAAAAAAGTCCTTTGTTCCCATATCTTTAGGGTTCATTTCAGCATGCATATCATTTTATATTCATACGAAGAGGGGCTTTGTGATTCTCTCCTACAGCTCTTTTGATCTCAATGTACAGGAGTATCTAGAATGCTGTGCAAACTGACATATTCCTGATGTTTTCGATCTAACTTCTGCATACCATGGAGATCATGTGTCATTTGTCTCTCTGATCTTGGCTTCCCTCACTCAACATGATTTGTTGTGGTCCCATCCATTTCCCTGCAAGTTACATAATTTTATTCTTTCTAACGGCTGGGTAAAATTGCATTGCACATAGCTACGCATCTATGTGGGGCATCTGGGCTGTTTCTCTCTCTTGGCTATTGTGAAAAGTGCGGTGATGACCATGGATGTGCAGGTGTCCTTGTCATATCCTGGCTTATGATGCTCAGGGTACCTGCCTGGGAGTGGTATGGCTGGGTCATAAGGAAGATCTATGTTTAGTTTTTGAGGAATCTCCAGACTGCTCTCCAGAGTGGTTGCA
>NW_012267466.1:532873-541957 GCF_000151885.1 Dipodomys ordii
TGTTTTTTTCTTTCATGCATGTGTTTCTAATGCATTTATAAGATTATCTCTTTGTTGCTTTGTATGTCCCTCCCCCACAGTATAACCCCTGCTTTCACTACATTTGATGTCAGTATAACTTGAGGAGGAGATGGGGAAAAACCAGTTGTTTAAAGATACTGGTGGACCTGTTGCAACAATGAGAAGTACAAGTTGTCATGTCTAAAACGAGCTTTAAAACGTCAGTGGGGGGGGAGAGGGGGAAGGGGGGAAGGAGAAGGATTGGGATTGGGGGGAGGGGGGAGGCTGGGAAGTGATGTGAAGGGTAAACAAAAGGTGGAGGCTGTAATGCTTGGTAAGAAATGTACGCATTATCCTGCCCATGTAATTGTAACCCCTCTGTACAGTATGTTCACAAATAAAATTAAAAAAAAAACAGAAATGTGCTCGTTATCTTGCCCATGTAATTGTAACTCCCTCTGTACAGTATTCTCACAATAAAAAAAACCCAAGCTGAGTGCCTTCCACACCACGTTGGCCCAAATCCATCATTTGCACAACAGAGCAGAAGCCCAAGAGCAAGATCTGAGCCAGGACACACACACACACACACACACACGCACACACACACACACACACACACACACACACAAGAAGTGCTTTCCATCCCTGCCCTCAGCTCCCAAGCAGGTCAGTCTGCTGAGACTCTATGGCAGAGCCCTGCGTGCCTGGCTCTGTTCCCAGGCCACTGTCATTGTGGAAAGAGTGGCAGAGTTGGGTTCTCAAACTTGGTGGTGTCCAATCATTAACTTGTTCCCTTTGTTTATGAAACGGGTATAAAGATAAAGAAAAACGCAATGTGGTTTATTCTGGGCCACTGTGAACTGATTCAAGGCCAATCTGTGCTCATCTGATTTTCAGTTCGTGGCAGGGAACCTGAACTGCAAGAGGAAATAGAAGGAAGCAGGCTTGGGAGCAGCATTTTTTTTTAATGGTTTTAATTTTACAATTATTTATTTTGAGAATTGACGTGGACATCACTATTGCAAAGGGGTGAGACTGGACTTCTGACTCAAGGTCCTAAGACCAACCAGCTAATATCCCCCAGAACTCATTGCCCACAGCATGCAATGTGTTTTTCTTCCAATGTCCTCCGTTGACCCCAGGATCTCTCTCCACTCTAGGATCTCAGGCATGACCCTGGTATCATGGATCTCCATAGCTTCTCAGGCTCCTGGGGGCAGGGAGAGTTTCTCAGACTTCCTATCTTTGTCCTAGCCTGGCCAAGTTTGTGAAGCAACAAACACCTAAAGTAACATCAGTGGAATGATGTATGTGTGTGTACGAGCGCGAGCACGTGAATGCTAATTCATTGAAGATAACAGGCTCACAGACTTTCCTGACTGGTTGGCTTTGACCCTGGGTCCTCATTTCTCAGCCTTCTGATAAACGTAGGTAACCATTGGTGCCTGGCTTTGAAAGATTTCCAAATAGCTTCGATGATATAAATGCAAGGGTGACACCATGGAGATTTGTATTGAGCAAGGAATCAAATGTACAGCGTGAACATTCTAACCATCAGAATGAAGTGACAGTCTATGCCCTGACCCCAAGGAGACACAAATCTTCTTCTCCACAGACACAGGGGGAAGTCTGGACTTAGTCCCATAGGAACAGCTCCGCAGGAAGTCCCGCCATCTTCTCCTGGAATATTTTCTCAAAGGCTTCAGCCTGGGCAACGGTGAAGTGGTTCTTCCAGTCCCCTGTTATGCCTGGAAGCCAGGGAGAAATGCTGCAGTCAGAGGGGGCCAGCACACAGAGGGCCCAGCCTAAGGCTCCCTCCCTGTCCCATCCCTGCTGGGCAACTGTGGAGGACTCTGGAGCCCAGAGGGGAGAATTGTCAAGAACTCTGTGTGTGTGTGTGTGTGTGTGTGTGTGTGTGTGTGTACACTCATGCCTGTGTGCTTGTGCCTGCCTGAGTGCACATGTGTGTACACATGTGGGTGTGTAAGGGTGTGTGCCTACCCATGTGTGGCGTGCACATGAGTGTCAGTGTGTGGCGTTGGTGTGGTGTTCCCTTACATTTGTGTGTGTGTACACGCATGTGCACATGCCCATATGTACAGGTGCATGGGGGTGTGCCATTCCTGGGCCTGGGGGCTATCTCTGAGCTTTTTTCCTCAAGGCTGGTACTCTGCCATTTGTGTCACAGCTCCACTTCTGGATTTTTGCTGGTGAATTGCAGATAAGAGTCTCATAGAATTTTCCTGCCTCTGGGGCTTTGGACCATGATCCTCAGATTCCAACTCCCTGAGTAGCTGGGATTACAGTCGTGAGCCATCGGCAGGAGGCCAAGCAAGAACGTCACCAGAATATCAATGAATTAAATGATGGATTTGGTGTTGTCCAGCCCTAAAAACAATGAGGAAAATGCCTCCATAGAGAGAACCAAACAAGACAGAACAGGGACGGGGGGCAAGGACATGCTGGGAATGTGACTTAGTTGTATATGCTTGCCTAGCATGCATACAGCCCAGGGTTTTATTCCTCAGTTCCACATACACAGAAAAAGCTGGAAGTGGCTGTGGCTCAAGTGGTAGAGTGCTAGCCTTGAGAAAAAAAAAAAAGAGAAACAGAAGCTGTGGGACAGTGCTCAGGCAATGAGTTCAAGCCCCAGGACTGGCAAAAAAGAAAGAAAGAAAGAAAGAAAGAAAGAAAGAAAGAAAGAAAGAAAGAAAGAAAGAAAGAAAGAAAGAAAGAAAGAAAGAAAGAAAGAAAGAAAGAAAGAAAGAAAGAAAGAAAGAAAGAAAGAAAGAAGAGAGAAAGAGAGAAAGAAAGAAAGAAAGAAAGAAAGAAAAGAAGGAAGGAAGGAAGGAAGGAAAAAAGAGAAAAGAAAAAAAGAAAAAGAAAAGAACACGAGGATTCCGAGATCAGGGAGATGCATTAGAACAGGCAATGGCCAAACAGGAAAACAGAAGTGCAAATGGAGCACAATAAAGCTAAACAAACACACAGGCAACAGTGAAGACACCAAAGTTAAGAAACACAGGCCTAGCAGAAACAGAGGATTTCAATGTAGTAATTGAATTAAAAAAAGCTATTCCGATATGAAGAAATAAAAATGACTAATAAACACATAAAACCCACTGGGTCCTGGTGGGCTTACATCTATTATCCTGGCATGTCAAAAGGTTGAGATTGGAGGGTCAGGTTTGAAGGGAAGACTGTGAGACTCTATCTCCAAGGAACCATGCAAAAGCCAGAAATGGAGTATGGCTCAAGTACCATAGCACCAGCCTTCAAAATTAAAAAAAAAATTAAACACTACCCAAGCACTGAGTTCAAGCCCTAGGACTAACACACACTAAAAAAAATAAACTATAAAGCCATACTCATAAAACAATAATGTGTCAAGAATTCCCTTCCTGATCTCTGACAGATGTTTAAGCCACAGTGAGCGATTCCACACCTTTCCTGGTAATTAAGAATCCAGGAGAAAAGTAATCCCCTCTCAGCAGGCTGAAATTGGACATTGTGTTTTCCTTCATGGCCTGGAAGGAGCTGTTCTCCAAGACCAACTCCAGCTCTTCGGGGTTCAACTTCTTGCCCAGGAACTGACAGATCTTCTCCACAGTGCTCCTTGTGTCCTGCAAGAAGGAAAAGCAGGACAAGGAGAACACAGAGCGGCTCTCAGAACGAGGGAGCTTTGGAGGGAGGACAAGAAGAGACAGACAGCCAAGCTCCAAGACAGACTCGTGTGTCAGAGGCTGAGCTGGGAGCAGGGATGTAGGGCACAGACGGTACAGCTCAACAGGAAAAGTCATCTGAACCCTTGTGCTTACTCTAAGGCACATACAAAAACTGGCTTACTTAAAAAACACTAGGTACCCCGGATTGTTTTAGGATGTCTGTAGAGTCTGTTTTATATTTAACCAGTTTACCTTTTCATGTTAATTTGCACTCTGTTTTTACTAAGGCTAAAGATTCCTTGTGTGGAGAGCTGTGGGAGTTGCGACAGATGCGACCAAAGACGGCTGCAAAAGCAACATTGTAGCTAAAATGGCAGGGCCGCGTGGTACGGCTGCGACCTAAGATGGCACGGGCTCCCGCCTTCTGTCTTCCCAGTGACGAGTGCTCTCTGTAAAAAACAACTCCTTATATGGCTGTGACTTGGCTCCTAGTTTGCTTCCGTGTTTGCAGCCCTATCGGTATATGCCACATGGCGCTTCAGGATTGGCCATCCAGGAGGCTTATAACCGGAGCGCGGGGGCGGATGGGAAGGAGAAACAAGGAGAAACAGGAAGAAGAAGGAAAAAGTGGGCAGGAGAGAAGTAGGAGAAAAGAAGCTGTAAACAAGGTCCTGAATAAACCGCCTGAAAGAAGAACCTGTTGTCGCGTCATCCTTGCGGGTCGAGGCGGTCGCGACATCCTTGTTTTTCTAGACTATAGTAACCTTATGCAACTTCTTGACTTCTAACAGTATATATAGGAGGAAACTAAAAATCAACGGTGCTGCAGTCTTGAGCTGCAAACCTCCCCACCCCATCCTTTGTCTTGTGTCTTTTTTTTATCATCCTTGCCTCCTGAATCAGGATTCCCGTTCATTGCTGGCAGACTCTGGCACAGGGAGGGAGGAATGAGAGCAGGATAGGAAGGAAGACTGGAAGGATTTGATCCAAGCACAACCAGAGCACAGAGGCTGGAGATGTTCCAGACCTAGAGCAAGGCATTTGGACAGTGATCAAGTGATAATTTGACAGTTATCCACAGGAAGATCAATACACCAGGTACTACAGTGAACCACAGCTGATTTCTGAACAACACAGATTTTTGTTAATGGCTGTGTGTGAGAGAGAGTTGTGTGTGTCTGTTGTATGGTTGAACTCAGTGTGTGCATACTATCTTGAGCCTTTGTGCTCAAAGCTAGCTCTACCACTTGAGCCATAGCTCCACTATGGCTCCTTGGTGGTTCATTGGAAATAAGAGTCTCATGGACTTTGCTGCCCAGGCTGGCTTTGAACTGTAATCCACAGATGCCATCTTCCGGAGTAGCTGGTATTGTGTAGTCTGACCAGTGGAATGGAGTCTAGGAAGAAGGAGAGATGTGTGTTAGTGAGGGGGCAGTGGGGTGGGGTGCAGGGAAAATGGATCATTACCTTCTTCAGCTCCTCGTAACTGAGCACCAGCATGTTCTCCCTCTCCCTCATGGACATCCAGCCCTGGACATGTGCAAACCATGATCCGAACTGTACTGCAGGGTGGGTAACAAGAGGCAAATAATCAACTCCTGGACATCCAGATGTGGTCTATATTCTCCACACATTTCCCCTTGTCTCTGTCAGCTTCTCTCAGGTATAACTGGCAAAAATCTTGTGCATATTTGCCAATTAAAATATCATATTTAGCTGGGCACCAGTAGCTTACACCTGTCATTGGAGCTACTCAGGAGGCTGAGATCTGAAGCTCTGTTTTAAGGCAGTCAAGGAAAGGAAGTCCTTGACAAGCTTATACCCAATTAATCACTAAAAAGATGGAAGTGGAGCTGAGGGTCACCAGCAATAGAGCCCTAGCCTTGAGTGAAAAAATAAGGGAAAGTGCCCAGGGCCAGAGTTCATGCCCCAGGAACAGTACGCACGTGCTGGTGCACACACATACACACACACACACACACACACACACACATACACACATACATATACATACACTGTTTATATCCCTTCACTTCACAAGCCACTCACCGTTGCCTTCAATGAAACACTCATAATACTGCTGCAGAGACTGTGGATTCTTCAAGTACGTTGCTCCAGCTGAGTAATAATAGCCAGACACAAGGACATCCTTCGGATTTCTGATGACGTAGATCACCTTAAAGGGAGAAAGGCAAAAACTAAAAATCATTACCATCTTTCCTACATTCAAGGCCTTGATCTCTCCATATCCTTGTTCTATATGATAGGATCCATATCAAAGGATAAGCCATCTGTCTGCTCATTGTCTTAATTAGAACACTAATTGCTTTTCTTGTTCATACCAGTCCTAAGGCTTGAACTCATGGACTGGGCACTGTCTCTGGGCTTGTTCTCTCAAAGCTGGCACTCTACCACTTGGAGCCATAGCTCCATTGCTAGGTTGGTGGTGGTTCCTTGGAGATAAGAGATTTTTGGACTTTTCTGCCCAGGTTGGATTTGAACTCCAATCCTCAGACATCCTCCTCCTGAGTAACTAGGGCGACCGCTATTAGCCATTGGTGTCTGGCTTATTTATTCACATTTTCCTTTGTTCTTGGTCGATCATGGGGATTTTATTCTGGTCCTGGACGCTGTCCCTGAGCTTCTTTTGCTCACTCTACCACTTGGAGCCACAGCCCCATTTCTGGTTTTCTTGTGGTTAATTGGAGTCTCATAGAATTTCACACCTAAGCTGACTTCAAACTACAACCCTCAGTTCTCAACCTCCTGAGCAGCTAGCCAAAATTATAGGTGTGAGCCATGGTGCACAGGTAACATATTCGCTTTATATTTCTGGTCGTGGGGCTTGAACTCTGGGCCTGGGTGCTGTCCTTCAGCTCTTCAGCTCAAGGCTAGTGCTCTGCGACGTGAGCCACAGTGCCATTTCTGGTTTTCTTCTGGTTTATTGGATATAAGAGTTTCACGGACTTTCCAACCTGGGCTGGAGTTGAACCGTGATCCTCAGATCTCAGTCTCCTGAGTAGCCATGATGACAGGCATGAGCCACTGGTGCCTGGCACGTATTCACTTTTGATGGTATGAAGCTCAAAGAACAGACAGGCAAGCATTTGTGTATAAAGGAGATGTGAGTTCTGGTTGAGCTTAAATGGTGGTTTTGAAGATTCTGGCACCCAGGTCATCTGTGAAGGCCCATCTGCACTGGTCTGAGGTCTCTCAGCAGATGAGCACAACTTCAGGGCCATGGAAAACTGCTAAAGGCCAACACAGCTTGGCCTCATCTCTAGGTCTATATGTTTGAGAATTCAAGATTCAAGAGCATCAGTTGAGCCTGGAAACATGGCTCATCCTTGTCATGCTAGCTACTCAGGAGGCTAAGATCTGAGTATTCCAGTTCAAAGCTAAGCCAAGCAGGAGCTTCTGCAAGACATGTAGTCTCCAAATAACCAACAAAACCAAGAAGCTGAGCTCAAGTGGCAGAGCTCTAACCTTGAGCAGAAAAGCTCAGGAACAGGGCCCAGGCCCTGAGTTGAAGCCCCAGCACAGGCACACACACACAAAAAAGCATTGATGTAGCAGTTATTGAGCACTGAGCCCTGACCTTGGCCTTGGAATTGAAGAAAGACTTGGGGAAGATTTGGATGGGGAGGTGGGAGGTGATGAGGGGGGGACCCTCCTTCCTTTCTTTTATGGTTTGGAATCCATCTTTGGTCTCGATCCATGGGGAGCGATCCCAGATAGGCACAGAGCGGATCCACTCGGGATTCCCCTTGCTGTGAATGAGACACAGGATCTCAATCACCCAGTTGGTTCCTGGAGACAGAAGGAAAATGAAGGTCACTCATTTCTATCTGAATTGTATAAAGACCATGATGGTAAAAGATACATAACACAAACCTTACCAATATAGACTTTATCTGGCATATAATCTTGGATCATGTAATGTCCATATTCATGTGTGTGTGTGTGTGTGTGTGTGTGTGTGTGCACGTGCGCGCACACATGTATATGCATATGTGCCTCTCCTAGGGCTTGAACTCCTGCCCTGGCACTGCTCCTGGCTCCTGATTCTCAGAGCATTTTCCTTTCATTGAGTACTCCATGCTGGCTCCTCCCCATCCCAGTGTCTGGTGCTCCTCCCCTCGAGGCCCCCACTCCCCATTACAGCCTGTTCTGCCAGTTCCCAACTATTCCCCACAATGAATATTCTTCTTATTGAACTCAGGGCCTGGACCCGTGCTCAAAAGCCAAATGTACTCTGTGCCTGACCTATGAAATGGAAAGCCTTCTGTACAACACCTTATTAATAACAATGAACATATAAGAATAAGAAGAGGTGCTGGAGATATGGCTCAAGTAGTAGAGAGTCAGCTGAATAAGCAAGCTGAGCAAGTACAAGGCCCTGAGTTTAAATCCCAGTACTGCATCCACCACAAAAATAAACAATTGAAAAGTGTTTGGCATATACTAAATGAAAAATGTTACAATATATCTAAAAGATGTCCATGACATTGTGGCTCAAGTTTTAGAGTGTTACCTTGAGCAAAAGAAGCTTAGGGACAGTGTCCAGGCCCTGGGCTCAAGCCCCAGAACTGGGGGGACGGAGGAGAAAGATGTCAACTGAAAGACCCCCTCCCCAACCAACCAGGCCCTGAGCCTCTTTGTAGGGGAACAGAGTTTTGTATCTAACCAAGCTATTTCTGGCTTCTGTAACATGCTTTGCTAAGAAAATTATATTACCCCCACACTCCCCCTTTGATAACTAACCTTACCAGTTAATCAATAAGTCCACACCCTACTAACTAATCCCACCCCGCAGTCAGCCCCCTGGTGTGAGCGAACGACAGGTGCTGACTGGGACAAAGGTCACTTCCTCATACCAAGGGCCAGAGACACACTACTTGGCACGTACACTGAGGGGCCCCCTCGAACAGTGATTGGCCAAAACATATGATTTGTTTTAAAAGGATTGGCTGCCTGCGTGCAGACCAGGTTGTAACACTTTAAATTTACTGGCTGAAAAAGCACGGGCACTCCTGTAACGGACAGAGGGGTCCCATAAAAGGACCATCCCCGGGACTACTCGGGGTTCCCAGACACTGACCCGAACCTTGCGGATCTTGAGGTCACGTGCACCTGGGAACCTGGGCATGCCCAAATAAAATCCTCTTGCCTTTGCATCTGGTGTCGTCTGACTGGTGCTTGGGGCAGGGAGATCCTGATTTGGGAGATACCCGAAGTCGGGGGTCTTTCATCTTGGGGGCTCGTCCGGGATTGCCCCCTGACCCACTCCAGCTCCGACCCACCAGGAGGTAAGCTTTGTTTCTGTCTGTCTGGTGTTTGTCTCCGCGCAGCGTCTGTACTATTACGCGTAATAGCTCTGTATCTGGGCGGCTTGAGAAGGAGCTGACGAGCTCGG